>NC_083817.1:9582867-9639574 GCF_015708825.2 Lethenteron reissneri
TGAGGTGTGCAGGGTGGAGGGTTGTGATGGGGGGGTGAGCAGGGTGGAGGAGGTTGTGATGGGTGGGTGTGCAGGGTGGAGGAGGTTGTGATGGGTGAGGGTGCAGGGGGAGGAGGTTGTGATGGGTGGGGTGAGCAGGGTGGAGGAGGTTGTGATGGGTGAGGGTGCAGGGTGGAGGAGGTTGTGATGGGTGGGGTGAGCAGGGTGGAGGAGGTTGTGATGGGGGGTGAGCAGGGTGGAGGAGGTTGTGGATGGGTGAGGTGTGCAGGGTGGAGGAGGTTGTGATGGGTGAGGTGAGCAGGGTGGAGGAGGTTGTGATGGGTGGGGTGAGCAGGGTGGAGGAGGCTGTGATGGGTGGGTGAGCAGGGTGGAGGAGGCTGTGATGGTGAGGGTGCAGGGTGGAGGAGGTTGTGATGGGGGGGTGAGCAGGGGGAGGAGGTGTGATGGGTGAGGTGAGCGGTGGAGGAGGTGTGATGGGGGGGTGAGCAGGGTGGAGGGGTGTGATGGGTGGGGTGTGCAGGGTGGAGGAGGTTGTGATGGGTGAGGTGTGCAGGGTGGAGGAGGCTGTGATGGGTGGGGTGTGCAGGGTGGATGAGGTTGTGATGGGGGGTGGCGGTGGAGAGGTTGTGATGGGTGGGGTGAGCAGGGTGGAGGAGGCTGTGATGGGTGAGGTGAGCATGGTGGAGGAGGTTGTGATGGGTGGGGTGTGCAGGGTGGAGGAGGTTGTGATGGGTGGGGTGAGCAGGGTGGAGGAGGTTGTGATGGGTGGGGTGAGCAGGGTGGAGCAGGTTGTGATGGGTGAGGTGTGCAGGGTGGAGCAGGTTGTGATGGGTGGGGTGAGCAGGGTGGAGGAGGTTGTGATGGGTGGGGTGTGCAGGGTGGAGGAGGTTGTGATGGGTGGGGTGAGCAGGGTGGAGCAGGTTGTGATGGGTGGGGTGTGCAGGGTGGAGAGGTTGTGATGGGTGGGGTGAGCAGGGTGGAGGAGGTTGTGATGGGTGGGGTGAGCAGGGTGGAGGAGGTTGTGATGGGTGGGGTGAGCAGGGTGGAGGAGGTTGTGATGGGTGGGGTGTGCAGGGTGGAGGAGGTTGTGATGGGTGGGGTGAGCAGGGTGGAGGAGGTTGTGATGGGTGAGGTGTGCAGGGTGGAGCAGGTTGTGATGGGTGGGGTGAGCAGGGTGGAGGAGGTTGTGATGGGTGAGGTGTGCAGGGTGGAGCAGGTTGTGATGGGTGGGGTGAGCAGGGTGGAGCAGGTTGTGATGGGTGAGGTGTGCAGGGTGGAGCAGGTTGTGATGGGTGGGGTGAGCAGGGTGGAGGAGGTTGTGATGGGTGGGGTGAGCAGGGTGGAGGAGGTTGTGATGGGTGGGGTGAGCAGGGTGGAGGAGGTTGTGATGGGGGGGTGAGCAGGGTGGAGGAGGTTGTGATGGGTGGTGAGCAGGGTGGAGGAGGTTGTGATGGGTGGGTGAGCAGGGTGGAGGAGGTTGTGATGGGTGGGGTGAGCAGGGTGGAGGAGGTTGTGATGGGTGAGGTGTGCAGGGTGGAGGAGGTTGTGATGGGTGGGGTGAGCAGGGTGGAGGAGGTTGTGATGGGTGAGGGTGAGGGTGGAGGAGGTTGTGATGGGGGGTGAGCAGGGTGGAGGAGGTTGTGATGGGGGGTGAGCAGGGTGGAGGAGGTTGTGATGGGTGGGGTGAGCAGGGTGGAGGAGGTTGTGATGGGGGGGTGAGCAGGGTGGAGGAGGTTGTGATGGGTGGGGTGTGCAGGGTGGAGGAGGTTGTGATGGGTGGGGTGAGCAGGGTGGAGGAGGTTGTGATGGGTGGGGTGAGCAGGGTGGAGGAGGTTGTGATGGGTGAGGTGAGCAGGGTGGAGGAGGTTGTGATGGGTGGGGTGAGCAGGGTGGAGGAGGTTGTGATGGGTGAGGTGTGCAGGGTGGAGGAGGTTGTGATGGGTGAGGTGTGCAGGGTGGAGGAGGTTGTGATGGGTGGGGTGAGCAGGGTGGAGGAGGTTGTGATGGGTGAGGTGAGCAGGGTGGAGGAGGTTGTGATGGGTGGGGTGAGCAGGGTGGAGGAGGTTGTGATGGGTGGGGTGAGCAGGGTGGAGGAGGTGTGTGATGGGTGAGGTGAGCAGGGTGGAGGAGGTTGTGATGGGTGGGGTGAGCAGGGTGGAGGAGGCTGTGATGGGTGGGGTGTGCAGGGTGGAGGAGGTTGTGATGGGTGGGTGAGCAGGGTGGAGGAGGTTGTGATGGGTGGGGTGAGCAGGGTGGAGGAGGTTGTGATGGGTGGGGTGAGCAGGGTGGAGGAGGTTGTGATGGGTGGGGTGAGCAGGGTGGAGGAGGCTGTGATGGGTGGGTGAGCAGGGTGGAGGAGGTTGTGATGGGTGGGGTGAGCAGGGTGGAGGAGGTTGTGATGGTGGGTGGGTGGCAGGGTGGAGGAGGTTGTGATGGGTGGGGTGGCAGGGTGGAGGAGGTTGTGTGGGTGGGTGAGCAGGGTGGAGGAGGTTGTGATGGGTGGGGTGAGCAGGGTGGAGGAGGTTGTGATGGGTGGGGTGAGCAGGGTGGAGGAGGTTGTGATGGGTGGGGTGAGCAGGGTGGAGGAGGTTGTGATGGGTGGGGTGAGCAGGGTGGAGGAGGTTGTGATGGGTGGGGTGAGCAGGGTGGAGAGGTTGTGATGGGGGGGGTGAGCAGGGTGGAGGAGGTTGTGATGGGTGGGGTGTGCAGGGTGGAGGAGGTTGTGATGGGTGGGGTGAGCAGGGTGGAGGCGGCTTGTGATGGGTGGGGTGAGCAGGTTGGAGGAGGCTTGTGATGGGTGGGGTAGCAGGTGGAGGAGGTTGTGATGGGTGAGGTGGCAGGGTGGAGGAGGTTGTGATGGGTGAGGTGAGCAGGGTGGAGTAGGTGTGAGGGTGAGGTGAGCACGGTGGAGGAGGTTGTGATGGGTGGGGTGAGCAGGGTGGAGGAGGTTGTGATGGGTGAGGTGTGCAGGGTGGAGGAGGTTGTGATGGGTGGGGTGAGCAGGGTGGAGGAGGTTGTGATGGGTGAGGTGGGCAGGGTGGAGGAGGTTGTGATGGGTGAGGTGAGCAGGGTGGAGTAGGTTGTGATGGGTGAGGTGAGCAGGGTGGAGGAGGTTGTGATGGGTGAGGTGAGCAGGGTGGAGGAGGTTGTGATGGGTGAGGTGAGCAGGGTGGAGGAGGTTGTGATGGGTGAGGTGGGCAGGGTGGAGGAGGTTGTGATGGGTGGGGTGTGCAGGGTGGAGGAGGTTGTGATGGGTGAGGTGAGCAGGGTGGAGGAGGTTGTGATGGGTGGGGTGTGCAGGGTGGAGGAGGTTGTGATGGGTGGGTGAGGTGAGCAGTGTTGTGATGGGGTCTGCAGGTGGAGGGTTGTGATGGGTGAGGTGTGCAGGGTGGAGGAGGTTGTGTATGGGTGTGCGTGTGCAGGGTGGAGGAGGTTGTGATGGGTGAGGTGAGCAGGGTGGAGGAGTTGTGAGGGTGAGGTCTGCAGGGTGGAGGAGGTTTTGATGGGTGAGGTGTGCAGGGTGGAGCAGGTGTGATGGGTGGGGTGAGCAGGGTGGAGGAGGTGTGATGGGTGAGGTGAGCAGGGTGGAGGAGGTTGTGATGGGTGGGGTGAGCAGGGTGGAGGAGGTTGTGATGGGTGAGGTGAGCAGGGTGGAGGAGGTTGTGATGGGTGGGGTGAGCGGGTGGAGGAGGTTGTGATGGGTGGGGTGAGCAGGGTGGAGGAGGTTGTGATGGGTGGGGTGAGCAGGGTGGAGGAGGTTGTGATGGGTGAGGTGTGCAGGGTGGAGGAGGTTGTGATGGGTGAGGTGTGCAGGGTGGAGGAGGTTGTGATGGGTGTGGTGTGCAGGGTGGAGGAGGTTGTGATGGGTGAGGTGTGCAGGGTGGAGGAGGTTGTGATGGGTGAGGTGTGCAGGGTGGAGGAGGTTGTGATGGGTGAGGTGTGCAGGGTGGAGGAGGTTGTGATGGGTGAGGTGTGCAGGGTGGAGGAGGCTGTGATGGGTGGGGTGAGCAGGTTGGAGGAGGGCCGGTGACCGAGACGGGCACTGGAGCGGCTACCGAAGGTCGCTGATCAATAGGAAGACCTAAAGCCACGAGCGGGTGGTGGTCGTGGTGACGAGAGACACCGCACACCGACTGCGCCGATTGGGCAACGGTTGAGGGCACCGGCAGAGAGAAGGAAGCGACGGCGGCGGTGTGACGACGCCTCGATGCGGTGGCGCGGTGGCTTCGCTCAACGCGTCGCATTTATTGACTTCATTTGACAACGCGGCTCCTGCAAGCGCATCGACGGAGCGTCCACGAGCCTCTCACGCAGCCGGACAGCGGTGACACCGACTACGGGAACAACGGCGTTGTTGTTGTTTGTAAAGCAGATGAAGTTCATTATTCATATTGTTGGTTCTTTCGGTAAAGTCACGGAGAAGGAAAATAATAAAATAATGAAAATAAAACAATAAATTCTCAAGACTTTTCGATTGCAACACAAGCAATCACCATCTTGCTGTGGTTTTCACACCCGATGATGATGATTGCTTGTGTTGCAATCGAAACGTCGTGAGAATTTTATTGTTTTATTCGTATTATTTTATTATTTTCCTTCTACGTGACTTTACCGAAAGAACCAAGAATATGAATCCCTGCAGTCACGAAAGATTTAAATCCAGATTAAGTTTGTTTGACACTTAGTGGCGGTAGGTTTTCGCGACCAATTTTAACCAATGAGGTTTATTTATTTATTTGTGTATTAGGTCGCGTAAATATAAATGCGTCGTTTGAACCCGCCACCGCCTGACATCCAGTTCTTAACGTTTGTCACGTAAACACGACGTGCCAATCCGTTACAAGTTCAGCACTAACCGGTTGTGTGTTGCATGGTAAACCCACATCGTTTACACTTTGAGAACCGTGACGTTTCGCCGGTAAATAAAAAAAAACCTCTATTACAGATGATGTTTGTTATTAAGTGCCGTCAAAGGCCGTAACAGAAAAAACTAAATCTGCAGAGAGAGAGAGAGAGGGAGGGAATGGGAGAGAGAAAAACCAGAGAGAAGATAAAAGATCGAAAAATAAAAATAAAACATAAAAACAAACCGCAGCGCATGTTGAAAGCTGAATTGCCGTCGTGTGGAATAATGGTCGCATCGAAGGAAGCATTTTTGATGATTGTACGGCAATCATAACAGTTTCAGCAACCCTGCCATTTCAAGATGTGTCTTGTTGGGTTTCAGAGCTGTAATGAGAAAGGTATTTTACAGCTGTCTCTATCGTAACATTATTACATTTAATGAAGGCAGTTTCTGCTGATAAAGTGGATCCTAATGACTGTAATCCAAGCCAACATCACTAAAGCCATCTCGGGAGTCGGTTAAACGGCACATTTCTCGTCATCTGCAGGTTTCTTTTTTATAGTGAGCGATTGATCCCAGCCCTTTATATGACAAATGGTCGAAAACATACACACACACACAACCACGTGAAGACACAACAGGCAAAGACAAATATCCCCCGTATAGCCTTAACAGACTGTTGGGGCAAGTGCTGTTAACGCGCATCTATGAAAGCGGGCACGGTGCACAAAGGAGTGGGTGGTCAGCACCACGCCCGGTCGCCTTCGTCTCCCCAGTAGCGATGCTTACACACAGCACCAGGTACTCATTTGAGGCTGCGTCGACCTAGGGGAGGTCCAGGACCGGTTGAAATAATCGTCACTGGTTGTTGGCCATGAGCGGGAATCGAACTTGGGTCGCTGGGTTCATAGCCCAACGCGTTAACCGCTACACTACACCTCCAATTACCACGGTTGGCTACGTACGTACGGTGCGAAAAAAGTTCAACACATACATACGACTGCTACACTACCGTTGAACACACACACGAGGCAAACATACATTCACGTGCACACAAAACAATAGCAAAGACCTCCAAGGATTGCGCCTTATAGATCATTGAGGTAATTTCTGTCAGCGAGCATCTATTAAGGGACCGCAGTGATGAACGTGGGGGTAGCTGTGACCAGCAGAGCCTGTCGGTGGCTATGAGATGTTCACTACCTTGGCCGGTGTGCAAGAGGTCGTGGGTTCAATCCCGACCCTGACGCCTGCTGTGTATTTGGAGGTTGAATGTTCTAACCATGATCGCGTGGATTGTTTTTTTTTTCGGTTTTCCCCTCCACGTGTAGAAACGCGCGTTGAGATTATTTGGCTTCTTTACATTCCCACGTGATAAGCCACTTCGTTGAGCCGTCATTTGTGGCCCGGGTCGCTTCAGGGCTACATAGCTCAGTGGGTATCACGTGGTAAACTGAAAGGTTTGGTGTCGTTTATTTGCCCGGCAAGTTCACCTGGAACGTGCGGTTTACGATGTCGCGTCATATGATGCCGACATTTCCGCTGATACGAGCAAAAAAATCGCAAATGCAATTCACGGCAACTTGACGTGACACGGGGTTTTGGCCACGTTTGGAGCCCCATTCGGCCCCAATAAAAATAACTCCAAACTAATTACAAGAAATGAAACCACTCACTCCATCTCAGTGTTGTTTTAACTTACTTTCAATTTCTGAATTGGCAAACTAAACTCAACTTTTTTTTTATTTTTTTACCAGGTAAGGCCCACTGAGCTACATAGCTCTTTTTCACAAGTGACATCGCCGAAAATGATAACTCAACGTGGAAATGTATTGCAGCCGAATACTCTAAACACAAGTTGATCCTAAATGAAGAGGGAAAAACCGGAAGACCCGGAGAAAAATTCACGCGACCACCGGAAGAGAGACACGTAAACACCAAATATCCAGCAGGCGTCAGGGTCGGGAACGAACCCACGACCTGCTGAATACCAGGCGAGGGAGTTAACATCACCTAGCCACCGTGATGATGATGAGAGAGACACGTAAACTTAAAATATACAGGCGTCAAAGTCGGGATCGAAACCACAACCTCCTGAATACGAGGCGAGGGAGTTAACATCACCTAGCCATCGTGATGATGATGAGAGAGACACGTAAACTTAAAATATACAGGCGTCAGAGTCGGGATCGAAACCACAACCTCCTGAATACCAGGCGAGAGAGTTACCATCACCTAGCCACCGTGATGATGGTGAGAGAGAAACACGCAAACTTAAAATATACAGGCGTCAGAGTCGGAATCGGGATCGAACCCACAACCTCCTGAATTCCAGGCGAGGGAGTTAACATCTCGCCACCGTGGCATCCCTTATGTGGGGCCCTCTTCTAATCAATTCCACACAATAACCTCACAGCCAATCAGCAGCGAGGGGGGAGGGCGCTTACGGGAATTGTGGCCGTGACTTTCGGAGCCACAAGCCCTCTCGTCAGCACTCCCCACAAAGCCTCATCCCCCCCCCCACCGCCACCACGAACGATTGACAAGAGCGACACGTTCACCCCAATCGGTGTCAACTATTCTGCCAAATGGCACAAAGTATCCACCACTGGTGTGGGCCCTTTTCACCACCGTTGGCTCCGCCCGAAGCCGTGTAAATAATGTGCTCATATTCTTGGCTCTTTCGACAGCACGCTGTCTTTCCGACAGCTCTGTTTCTTCACCTGAGGACAGCTGCTTGCGTTGTGGCTGAAACGTCGTGAGAACTTTATTATTTTTTTTATTATTATTTCATTATTCCCCTTCTACGTGACTTTACCGAAAGAGCCAATAATATGAATCTCTGCAGTCACGAAAGCTTTAAATCGAAAAATAATGTGTTTTTATTTTGTTAGTTTGCAACATTCCCACCCATGAATATCCTGTGACTGCCGCCACTGCCGGGCAGGCTGCGGCTGTGGTCGTCCTTGTAAAAGAGCCGCTGAAATAATGCCGAGTGTGAGTCTATGAATCTCTATGTAGCTCTATGAATATCTGTGTCACTCCACGAGTCTCTACGCTAACGCTACGTAGCTGCAATGTCCCGTAACCACCGCCGCTGCCGGCGGTCTGGGGCTGCGGTCGTCTTTGTCAAAGAGCTGCTTAGCCCAACGGAGGCCTTGGCAAATAATTAATTTAGTTGTATATATATAGCATCGTCCATCACGCAAATTGCATCTCACGGTCCGCTGAGGAAGCAACAGATAAGGCAACCAGGCAGTGACCCGATGCTCACAACAATTGGCCAAGCTCTGCAGTCCTGGATATGTTCAGATGTTTTCGGCCAATGAACGAGTGTTCATACATGTGCGAAGAGGAATTGAAACCCACGTCCGGGCTAATTGGAGCCTTATTGTCGAACAACGCCTACTTGTGTTTTCAATTCTGGATACCGGTGTGTATACGCATGCCATAATGCACGCAAGACGTGGCAACTCGGATGCGATAGGGTTTTACATTCTTCGCTTATGGTGCCGCGTGAGATGTCGTCATGAGACTCGGTTTAAAAGCGAATCCGCGATGTGCTTTCGTGTCGCGCCGCTCGTCGTTGGGTGCGATGTCCGACGTTTCTCTCCGCGTTCTGGGAGCTTCTTCGGGTTTCACCTCGTCCAGTTCCTGAAGAAGCCCCCGAGCGAAAACGTCGGGCGCCGCAACAAACGAGCGGCGCGTGGCACCGAAAGCCGCTAAAGCACCACGGCGTGATGCCTCACACAGCGGTTTGGGGTGAGTTTAAGGCTCACGAAATGAGGAATGGTTTCACCTCTCCAAGAGGCGTCGAGGTGAATATGATTAAACTCTCAGGTTGGAATGCGTCTGTTCGAATTCCATTCGCAGATGAAGCAGGAATGTCGAGTGCAATGTCTTCAGCGTGAAAATGTGACACCTTGGCATGAATCAGTTTGGAGCCAACATGTTTTTATATGCACGGTGTCCATAAAGCTATCGTGCATGATTAAACAATTCTATTTGGGCAACAGTTTAAACAGCATGGTTGAAATGTTTGCAATGTATCTCTTATACACTTAACGATTTTTATTGTTTACCTAAGAGCTTGAGTGACCCTTAATAATAATAATTAGTTCAACTCGTAATTGCACCGCGGCCGCACGGTTTTAACGCCTCGCCCTCGGAGAGAGGACGACTCAGAGAAAGAGAAGACGACTCAGAGATAGGGGACGACTCAGAGAGAGAGGACGACTCAGAGAGAGAGAGGACGACTCAGAGAGAGAGAGGACGACTCAGAGAGAGAGAGAGAGGACGACTCAGAGAGAGAGGACGACTCAGAGAGAAAGGACGACTCAGAGAGAGAGGACGACTCAGAGAAAGAGAAGACGACTTAGAGAGAGAAAGGACGACTCAGTTGAGAGAGAGGGTGACTCAGAGAGAGAGGACGACTCAGAGAGAAAGGACGACTCAGGGAGAGAGGACGACTCAGAGAGAGAGAGGACGACTCAGAAAAAGAGAGGACGACTCAGAGAGAGAGAGGACGACTCAGAGAGAGGGGACGACTCAGAGAGAGAGAGGACGACTCAGAGAGAGAGGACGACTCATAGAAAGGGGACGACTCAGAGAGAGAAAGGACGACTCAGAGAGAGAGGATGACTCAGAAAGAGAGGGCGACTAAGAGAGAGTGGACGACTCAGAGAGAAAGGACGACTCAGAGAGAGAGGACGACTCAGAGAAAGAGAAGACGACTTAGAGAGAGAGAGGACGACTCAGTTGAGAGAGAGGGCGACTCAGAGAGAGAGGACGACTCAGAGAGAGAGAACGACTCAGAGAAAGAGAAGACGACTTAGAGAGAGAGGACGACTCAGAGAGTGAGAGGACATCTCAGGGTCGCCAGGAGGAAGAGCCACAGACGAGCCGTAAGGCAGCAGCCACGAGGTGAGCCAGTGCCGAATCTGTCTGCAAGCTCTGCGGTGCACTACATATTAAGGCTTTATCGGCCAATTGTATGTTGAACTTCTTTCGCACCGTATGTGGCCAACCACGCTATTCGGAGGTTTAGGGGAATAAAAAACAAATTAAATACAAATCTCCGTTCTAAAGACACGAGTTTGTCCATCTAGAGAATTCAAAAGTGCCGCAGCTCCCAGTGGCATCCTAATATCGGCAGGAAGAGCATTCCAGACGGACCGCAGGAGCGCATCCGAAAGTGCCGCCACCACCTTTGTTCGACAGACTGAGCAGACAAAATCCGCCGCTTGCTTGTGAGGATGACCGCAGGTCGCCCTCATGGTGGTTTATGCTCTTCGACGAAGAAAAGCACACAACAACAACAACCGCCATTCGCCACTAAGTGGCAGTGACGTCACCACGACGCTTGTGCCAGGCCATGTGCACCTTGAGGCCACGTGAAGTGTCGAACGCCCGCTGGCAGGAGGTCACGGGGCAGACTGACAGGAGGTCACGGGGCAGACTCAGGTGCCACGGGTCGACTGACTGAGATGACCGAGATGACTGGCTGATGCACCATCTGTGCCCCCTACTGTGCCAACTTGCTGTGCTTTAGCCACCCGGCACTCCGCTCGTTGTTGTGAGCGTCACTCCTCCACCCTCCGTTGTGTTGGAGGGCGACTGCCTCCAACTGCCCAGTAGCGTCCTTCATGAGCCTCCTCCACAGAGGCCGATCTTGACACCGCTGGTACCAGTCATCGGCAAGTCCACTCAGCTCCATGTCCTCCTGTACCACATCACTCCATCTCTTCTATAGCCCATTCCGCGCCCATTTATCCCCCTCGATCTGGCTGAACAAACGCTGTTTAGGCATGTGGTGGCTGGGCATGCGGGCTACATGACTCAGCCAACGCAGCCTTGCCCGCCGGAGAAGCTCACCAATGGGACTTTGCCCAGATCTTTCAAGGATTTGTGAGCTCCTCACACAATCCAGCCTGGTTAAACCCAGGATGGATCGTAGGCAGGCCAGCCTAAATGTTTCCAACCGGCGAAGATGCTCCATTAGGGGGGTCCACGTTTCGCAAGCATAGAGAAGGGAGGGAATGACTGTGGCCGAGAAGACCTGAAGCTTCGTGCGGAGCGACAGACCAGGTAGCTTCCACACAGCGTTACGCAACTGATGAAAAGATATTGCCGCTAGACTGATTCGGAGTGAGACCTCTGCTGTTAAACTGGAGCCGGTCATAAGCACACTGCCCAGATATGGGAAACTCTCCACTACTGCCCCATCACCGATTGGGAGTTGTGGGGGTGGAGTGTCCGATGGTACAAAATACCCAGGCAGGTGCTTAGTTTTGGTGGGGCTGATGGTAAGGCCCCACCTCTTAGTGGCACGCTCCAGTCTCAGCAGCAGCGTCTCCAATTCCTCCTCTGAATGAGCAGCTATTACCAAATCATCGGCATACATAACGTGGTTGACCAATAGGGAGCCATCCCTTGATCGCACCCGGGCATCGATCAGCCTCCCATTATATCTGTACCAAATGGAAATTCCCTCGGTACAGCTATTAAAGGCTTCACGAACTACGTGGTCAAAATAGATGTTAAATAATGTGGGAGCCAGAGGACATCCCTGTCGCACGCCAAGGTGTACAGGGAATGGCTCTGACTACCGGCCACGTAGTTTTACCCGGGCCCGCTCACCATCATGAAGGTCCTTACTGATCGTGAGCAGAGGGTCAGGGACTCCGAAAGCACGAAGAACAACCCAGAGTCCAGGCCTACTGATGGCATCATAGGCCTTGACCATGTCAATAAAGCAGACATGTAGGTCTTGTTGGAATTCCCTACATCTCTAGTGGAGCAGACGGACACACACGCACACACACAGATACACACAGACACACGGACACACGCACAGACACACACACAGACACAGACACACACAGACACACACACGCACACACAGACACACAACCCGTCACTCGAACTCGCTGTGCGATGGAGTGTTTTACACGCGGGGAGGAAACCCGGATTGTTGTGTGTGTGCAGTTGTATTGGTGGAGCAGCTTGACGCTCCTAGGGTAGACTCAGCCTTAAGTCCCTGGTTGCAGTCCGTGAACATGAGCATTGGGGAGACAAAGGCGGCCGGGAGTGGTGTTAGCCACCCACGCCCTCGCATCCTGTGCCCGCCTCAATAGGCACTCGCAAACGGCACTTGCCCCGACAGTCTGTTAAAGACTATATGGGGTGTATTTGTCTTTGCAGTTGTATTTACCCAGCTCAAACTCTTATCTGACATTGATCACTTTAATGATGGATACAATCCTTCCAGACTCCATGCATAAAGACGGCAATTAGCGGCCCAAATGTTGGATCCTGAGAGACACCGCGAGAGATGTGTGAAGAAATGAGATATTCTGTTCCGAATGTGGAACATTGTTGTCTGTCACTGTCAGCTGAGGTTCAACACGCAGGGTCCCCTCACTTTGCAGTCGTCGTAGTAGTAGATGTAGTAGTAGTAGATGTAGTAGTAGATGTTGTAGTAGATGTAGTTGTAGTAGATGTAGTAGTAGATGTAGTAGTAGTAGATGTAGTAGTAGATGTTGTAGTAGATGTAGTTGTAGTAGATGTAGTAATAGATGTAGTAGTAGTAGATGTAGTAGTAGATGTAGTAGTAGTAGATGTAGTAGTAGTAGATGTAGTTGTAGTAGATGTAGTAGTAGATGTAGTAGTAGATGTAGTAGTAGTAGATGTAGTAGTAGATGTTGTAGTAGATGTAGTAGTAGTAGATGTAGTAGATGTAGTAGTAGTAGATGTAGTAGTAGATGTTGTAGTAGATGTAGTAGTAGTAGATGTAGTAATAGATGTTGTAGTAGATGTAGTAGTAGTAGATGTAGTAGTAGATGTTGTAGTAGATATAGTAGTAGTAGATGTAGTAGTAGATGTAGTAGTAGTAGATGTAGTAGTAGATGTAGTAGTAGATGTAGTAGTAGATGTAGTTGTAGATGTAGTAGTAGTAGATGTAGTAGTAGATGTAGTAGTAGATGTAATAGTAGTAGATGTAGTAGTAGATGTAGTAGTAGATGTAGTAGTAGTAGATGTAGTAGTAGATGTAGTAGTAGATGTAGTAGTAGATGTATAGTAGTAGATAGTAGTAGTAGAGTAGTAGTAGAGTAGTAGTAGAGTAGTAGTGAGTGTAGATGTGTAGTAGTAGATGTAGTAGTAGTAGATGTAGTAGTAGATGTAGTAGTAGTAGATGTAGTAGTAGATGCAGTAGTAGATGTAGTAGTAGTAGATGTAGTAGTAGATGTAGTAGTAGATGTAGTAGTAGTAGATGTAGTAGTAGATGTAGTAGTAGATGTAGTAGTAGATGTAGTTGTAGTAGATGTAGTAGTAGATGTAGTAGTAGATGTAGTAGTAGATGTAGTAGTAGTAGATGTAGTAGTAGATGTAGTAGTAGTAGATGTAGTAGTAGATGTAATAGTAGTAGATGTAGTAGTAGTAGATGTAGTAGTAGATGTAGTAGTAGATGTAATAGTAGTAGATGTAGTAGCGCCCACAGTTCACACACAGTACACACACAGTACACAGAGTACACACACACACAGTACACACACAGTACACAGAGTATACACACACACAGTACACACACACACAGTTCACACACAGTACACAGAGTACACACACACACAGTACACACACAGTACACAGAGTACGCACACACACAGTACACACACAGTACACAGAGTACACACACAGTACACAGAGTACACACACAGTACACACACAATACACACAGTGCACACAAAGTACACCCATAGTACACACACAGTACGTACACACAGTACACACAGTACAGAGTACACATACAGTACACAGAGTACACATACAGTACACACATAATACACACACAATGTACTCACATAGTACACACAAGACGGACACACACAGGAGACATACAGCACACAGACTACACACACAGACTACACACACAGACTACACACACAGTACACACACACAGACTACACACAGACTACAGCACACAGACTACACACACAGTACACACACACAGACTACACACACAGTACACACACACAGCCTACACACAGACTACAGCACACAGACTACACACACAGTACACACACACAGCCTACACACAGACTACACACACAGACTACACACACAGTACACACACACAGACTACACACAGACTACAGCACACAGACTACACACACAGTACACACACAGAGACTACACACACAGTACACACACACAGCCTACACACAGACTACAGCACACAGACTACACACACAGTACACACACACAGACTACACACACAGACTACACACACAGTACACACAGACTACACACACAGACTACACACACAGACTACACACACAGTACACACACAGACTACACACACACACTACACACACAGATTACACACACAGTACACACACAGTACACACACAGACTACACACACAGAGACTACACACACAGAGACTACACACACAGTACACACACAGTACACACACACAGACTACACACACACACAGTACACACACAGTACACACAGACTACACACACAGTACACAAACACAGACTACACACACAGACTACACACACAGTACACACACAGACTAAACACACACAGTACACACACAGTACGCACACACAGACTACACACACAGACTACACACACAGTACACACACAGAGACTACACACACAGACTACACACACAGTACACACACAGACTACACACACACAGACAACACACACAGTACACACACAGTACACACACACAGATGACACACACAGACTACACACACACAGTACACACACAGTACACACACACAGATTACACACACAGTACACACACAGTACACACACACAGACTACACACACAGAACTACACACACAGAGACTACACACACAGTACACACACAGTACACACACACAGACTACACACACACACAGTACACACACAGTACACACACACAGACCACACACACAGTACACAAACACAGACTACACACACAGACTACACACACAGTACACACACAGACTAAACACACACAGTACACACACAGTACGCACACACAGACTAAACACACACACAGTACACACACAGACTACACACACAGTACACACACAGTACACACACACAGACTACACACACACAGACTAAACACACACACAGTACACACATACAGACTACACACACAGTACACACACAGACTACACACACACAGTACACACACAGACTACACACACACACAGACTACACACACAGTACACACACAGCACACACACACAGACTACACACAGTACACACACAGACTACACACACAGTACACACACAGTACACAATGGCGCACCACGTCCGACCGCATAGCAGCATGAATAAATTCAAACCGCACGTAGCGAATTTTTGTGTCAACTAGTTAGTCGCATACACAGTGCGACATCGCACAAACCGAACCGCCATGAAGCGAGAGAAACAATAATCTCAAAATAACATTTGAACCCATTGTCTGTCAATGCACTGCTAGATGAAGGCCTCCCCAATGTGTGTGTTCGGTGGGCTGATTGGCCATATTTCACCACCCTGATCAGTGAGGGTCGGTGATGCCTCCGCCCATAGCTCACGACAGCTTCTTTTTATTCTGTACGGCTGCTGATGTATATGGCAACAGCTACAAATTCATTGAGGTGGTCAAGCCCAGAAAACCGCGTCTAGGAGCGGCGGAGTGTGTCTTCGTAATGATAGCTTATTAGAGACAGCCGAGTAGTATTTACGTCTCTTATCCACAAAGTCAAAACATTCCTAAGCGCCACACTGAAGCAGCAATTACGACGCTGCGTCCACATCTCGGGCCAATTACTTTGCACGCGCCTGAGGATTTGATTTGCTTCCAAATTAGAAACAAGTATGTCACTTTATTTTTTCACCAACTTCTTTCCAGATATTTTTTGTTGTTGGCAAAATTCACAAATTAGATTTCGGTCAAGACATTTTAAAAGTTTTGAGCCAAATTTTTTTTTTATTCAAAGAAATTCAGAATGACTTTTTTTTATTTGACAATATCTCAAAGCTGTGAACGCCCCGTTGGTGCAAGACATCGTCAACACGAGAAGGTACGAATCCATCGGCGGGAGAGCGTCTTGTCATCACGATATGCGCGAGGTCTCATTTAGACATCCGTTTTGATGGCTGGACGAAAAATTTAAATGAAAGAAAATCAATGGACCTCTCCAGGGCATGTGCTGTGCATGTTATTAGACCAAGTGCACATATGGCTTACTTGGAGGCTGCCAGAAATGATACATTAATAAATAAATGCCTAACAGCCGGGCAGTGGTGGCCCCATGCACGCCAGTAATCGAGCACTGATGGGAGTGGTGGGGGTCGTGGGTTGGTGAATCACCGCACAAATGCGGGTGTCGAGAAGATGTCATTCCCTGAATGTGGGCTTCGCCTGACGCCCTCTGTAATGTGGACTTCGCCTGATGCCCTCTGTAATGTGAACTTCACCTGATGCCCTCTGTAATGTGAACTTCACCTGATGCCCTCTGTAATGTGACTTCGCCTGACGCCCTCTGTAATGTGGACTTCGCTGTTGCCCTCTGTAATGTGACTTTGCCTGTTGCCCTGTGTAATGGGGACAGGGCGTTGCTCCCTCGTACCCGTGGGCTTACATTCGGGGCGCTCTGGTTTCCTACCCACAAGTACGGACACTCGTACAATTGGCTGAAAACATCTCGATTTGAAGCTTTCTTGACTGCAGGAATTATTTGAGTCTTTCGGTAAAGTCACGTAGAAAGAAAGATTATTTAATTTATTTCCTTTCTACGTGACTTTACCGAAATAAGCAAAGAGTGAAAACATCTTAATGCATAGAGTACGTCGGAGCTTGGACAACTGTTGGAAATTACAGCGCACCGCGTGACTGACCTTTGAACTTGGCTACTCGAAACCTCTGGGTCACTGTCTTCTCTCCGAGAGTGAGTGAATACTGTGCACGTTACGAGTTGATATTATTATACAACATCTTAATATATGGAGGACTGCAGAGATTGGATAAATGTTGGCATCAGCTCACCGCCTAGCTTGCCTCAGCTTGTTGGTGCTTCCTCAGCGATATGGGGGATGCAATTCGCATATGCGATGCTTTGTATATATAACGAGGACATTCACTGTTGTTATTCTTAACAAACTGCTACAAAGTTAGTCAGATTGGCACCGTGCAATTTCCTCGATGTCACAATTGTGATTTGCTCCAGCGACGGGGTATTGTTGAATTCCCTACGCTGACGTTGCTCGTGACTTGCAGAATGAAAACACGAATGAGTGAGCGGTGTTTGTGCCATATGTTATATACATATATAGTACAGAGCAGGGATATTCATACATATTTAATTTGCGGCCAAAATGACCAAAACGCTAGCAGAGTTGAACTGGCATAACAAATATAACCCTAGATTATATTATACACCCCCGGTATAACCCCCATTGCATATGATGTACATGTGTTACATTTAAGCACGTGAAATATCACAAGGAACGAAGAAGACGTGGTGAAATGAGTGAAGAGCAATTTCAGATGACAGAGAGAGCGAGAGAGCGAGATGAGGATGAGATATAGACACACAGAGATGAGAGATGTGTTTAGCGATTTCGGAGGGAGATGTTGTTTGTATTAATGAGATGCATGTAAGAGGGAGATCGCAGAGGGATATATTCAGGACAGAGATATAGGAGTACGATATACCTGTATTCAAAATATGCAGACAATATAGAGATAGGAAAGATGTTAATTTAAAATAGAGATATTTGAAATAGAGATGTATAAAAGTGAGAGATGAGATAAAGGATAGAGATGCATTCAGGGGAGCGCTATTGGCTGATGTAGATGCAGAGCAACCAACTGCAATGTCACATTCAGGTGGTCAGGCCCAGATACCGGTGTCAGGAGCAGCGGAGTGTATCATCGCCGTGATGTCTCCGTATTTGTGAATAGGGGGTCATTGCGTCGTTGTACGTTGAACTGCGGTTCTGTTCTGGGCAGTCGCACACTGCCGGAGAGTTTTTAATTTTCCACGTGTGCATCATCAGCCATCCGCATCTACTGCCACGGTTTGTGCAGTGGATGCGGTTTAGGGTGGACCATGGAGCTACGTGGAAGATCAAACCCCAGGGCATCGTCTGCGTGGGATCTTTCGCAAGGTGCTTGTTTGTGAGTTCTTTTTAACTCCGTTGACCTCTCCAAGCTTCATCGGGGTTGAATTCGCATTGTTTAAGGTTGAGCACGTGGGTCCACGAGGGTTTGAGTGACTTCGAGCGATAACGAGGCGCGTTATTGAGGTCCCGATGAATGAGAGGACAACTGTTTTCCTCGATTCGCAGGATTTGCCTGGATTGGCAGGGCCCCTCTTTGTGCCCAGCGACTGTCTGAACAGAAAGACCGTCGGAAACCCACGTGCCGACCACCGCAGTCAATTGCACCGTGTCGTACGACAGCGACAAAGGAATTCACTTCGTTCCATTTAACTCCAATGCTGCAGAGGGCCCTTTTGTAACGGCGAGGTTTGGGTGACACCCAAAGGCCGGATTAAACGAGGCCACGGGCAGTGGTGGGTGGCCCTATTGTCACGCGACACTTGCCAGAGTGGCCGGAGAGTCCAAAGTAAAAAAAAAGTCTTGGTCGGGAGACGTTTTCCGTGCTGCTGCAACAAACTCATCACAAACACAGACCTTTTATCAAGCCCACTGATGGATGTACGCATGTATGTACAGTATGTTGAACTTCTTTCCCGCCGTACGTAGCCAACCGTGCTAATCGGAGATGCGGGGTTGAGGGCCAAAGCCCACGCGGCGTGGTCTACACGGCCATACTTCACCACGCCGGTCAACGCACGTTGGTGAAGGGCGGGGAGGAAAGACGTGGGAGCCACAGTACAGGACAACGATGGATACTGCCACGCTGCCCACAACGTATCCCCGCAGCCCATGACACCTGTTGTCGCACGGCGGTCGCCCATTCAGGCTCAACGTCTGCTTAGCTTCTGAGATCCGACGGGTCGGGCGCATTTCGTTTGATTTAGTCGTGAGGCTTCCTTCACCATCGGCAGCGCCTGGAACGCTTTGCGAGGTTATGACAGTCATAATAATAATAAAGCAAAGGCCGATGCATGGTGGCGGCAAGTCCCCGGATTTCCCGGAAGGGCGACCTGCTGCTCTCCTCGTACAAAAAAGAGAAGAGAAGACATTCGTTGAAAGCCGCACACTAATTCTGGACCAGTTTGTTTTGAGGATGAAGTGGAAAGTGCCTCTGGAGGGGATTTAATACGGCCAGGGTTGCGAGCGCAGGAGAAAGGGCGGACTTTATCCGGCCAAATCGATACTCAAAAACGGCTACATCAAAGCCCCCCGCCACGTGGCCTTTCCAAAAAACTCCACTGCTCTTGTCCCAAGAGAATTTAAAGGGCATAAAAGCACATGGGACCGGAGTCACAATCTGTACCTAAGCCCTCTCTGATCTCGTGTGAAAGCATAATGGTTCTGGCAGCCCGCGCGCTCACCAACGCACTTATCAGCTTCAACTTCAAACCAGCGCTTCCCTGAGCCGTGCCCATACTAAGAGACAAAATTGATTGTTTTTTTCTAATTTATTTTTGGTTCTCTCTCCTCCACCTCCTCCTCCTCCCTTCTGCGCCTGCTCTTCCCCCTCCTCTTCATCCTTCCCCCTCCACTTTGTCTTTTGAGGAAACAGCTGGTGACAATTTTGTGCCGTGTGCTTTAAGTGCACGATGATTCTGATTTTTCCTTCAGCCAGCGCTGCCAATTTCCGTTCAATTTCCTTGCGCTGAAATTCGGGTCCAATACAATATCTCGGTTGCACCAGAAAAAAAAGAACACGGATAATTTACTCGGGAACGGTCATTTCAAAATTGTACAATATTTTCCGTGTGTTCTGTTGCTTAAAGAAAAGGTGCATTTAGGCACTGTGGGAGGGCACTGACTGGAAATCTATTGTGAGTTTAATTATCAGTCGAGGGTTCGATTCCGACCATCATCATTCACCTGTGGGCAATTAAAATTGGTACCACGTTAGAGGGATGCTGCCTTGATGTGATGGCTATTGGGCGCCACGGTGGCGAGATGTTAACTCCCTCGCCTGTGTGCAGGAGGTCGTGGATTTCATCCCGAGCCTGACGCCTGCTGTATATTTGGAGTTTGCGTGTCTCTCTCCTCGTGGTGACGTGGATTTTTCTCTGGGTCCTCCGGTTTTTCCCTCTACATTTAGAAACATGCGTTTAGAGTATTTGGCTGCTATAAATTTCGACACGATAGGCCACTTCGTTGAGCTATCATTTGTGGCCAGGTCGCTTCTGAAAAAGAGCTACATATCTCAGTGGGCCTTACCTGGTAAAATAAAAAAGTAGGTCATAGAGCACTGGGCCTGGACCACAGAGGTCACAGTCCTGGTACAGCCTTTTGAAACAATGAGGCCGGTTTCTCAAACTCCTCCCGCTTCTGTTCCTCCACCCAGCGGTAAAAATGGGTTCCATCCCGGTTAGCCGACCGGCAGTCCGCGTGTGGCGGTGGGGCAAAGTGTGGGTACTTCTACCTCTTCAAAAGTTGTCGGGCCACCAGGGATTAGAGCGGCTCTTTGAGAGCTGCCTCTATTGAAGGCCTTGCCGCTGGTATCGGCCGAGCTGCACCTTTATATTCTTAGGTTTTTCGGTAAAGTCACGTAGGAAATTTTTTAAAATTAATAAAAGTAAATAAAAAGTTAAATAAAAATGACGACGTTTCGGAGGCAACACAAGCTTCCGTCTTTAGGTGGAACCGTCACAGCACGCTTTTTCTTTTACTTGATACAGCAAGCGTGCTGTGACGGTTCCACCTGAAGACGGAAGCTTGTGTTGCCTCCGAAACGTCGTGATTTTTTATTTTCTTTTTCTTTTTCTTCTATTAATTTTTTACCTATGTGACTTTACCGAAAACACCTAAGAATATGAATCCTTGCAGTCACGAAAACTTCAAATCTAGAACTGCACCTTTATCTTCACCTTAACCTACCGATTTATGAGGTGAGCGGAGGTTGCCTTACATCCGACGTTCCGCTCCACGGCCTAGGAGGTTCGGCACGGTTGGCTACGTACGGTGCGAAAGAAGTTCAATGTACGCACGCACATCGCGCCGAACACCACGCCGCAACAACCCGAGAACACGTCCGTCAGCGAGCAACGCAGCGCGATCGAGAAAAAAAAAACACCCCGTGCTCCAATTCATAATTAATAACGTACAAACTCGTTGCTGCGAGCGTTTGTAACTTTGGATTGAGCTGTTTTCTCTGCAACCTGACAATATGTTTGCAACCACTGTAACCGTGCAACCGTGTTTAACAGACAATTAATTATCAGGCTCCTGCAATTAGCGTTTTAAACCCGCTTGAGTGCGGGGGGGGGGGGGGGGTTAGACTGTGGGGGTAAATTTGCGAAATGAAAAGCAATTTTTTTTAAAATGTCTCTCTTTCAAGCGCAGCGGCCACACTAACGGGTGAACGTAGCAATTTAGAGAGTCAAGGAGACACATTTCAGCAGATGGCACGGTGGCAAATTATTTCACGCTCGCGACAAATGTAAAATGTCATTAAGGCTGATTTAATCACAATAATACCTCTCCGTTCGACCGTAAAAGAAGAACCCGACGCCAGACGAGAGTAATGCGAATTTTTTCACGCTCAGAAAACAACGGGCCGCTACGAGAGCGCAAATGTTTGGGGCTTTCGTGCACATTTGAAAAAGCAAAATCAATCGGGGTGCGCCGCCGCGCACATGTAAAGTGCGGGAGCGTTTGTTTTGCAGCGGCGTGGAGCTTCTACGCTGCCAGCGAGCACGAGCGAGTGCGTGAGCGTCATCGCGCACGATTTCATGCGGCGACTGTGGATGCTCTCCGAGTCACTAAGGTGGGGGGACGGTGATTGAAATAGTAATTGTGTAAAGTAAAGCCATGAATGCGTACACGTGCAGAATGTAAATAACTACTACGATAACAAAAACAACTATGTGATGAAATATATATATACATAACCATGATTGTGTTGCTCAAAGAGGTCGTTGTTGTGAAGCCCGCTGTCTCACCATGGCGGCGGGATGTTAACTACCTCGCCTGGAATCCAGGAGGTCGTGGGTTCCTGATGCCTGCTGCTGTATATTTGGAGTTTGCGTGTCTCTCTCCCCGTGGTCGCGCGGACTTTTCTCCGTCCTCCAGCTTTTCCCTCCACAATTAGAATCAACGTCACGCGTTTCGAGTATTCGGCTACAATGCATTTACCCGTCATGATACGCCACTTCGCTGAGCTATGAGTTGTGACTGCCAGGTTGCTTTTGAAAAATGAGCTATATAGCTCAGTGGCCTTTACCTGGTAAAATAATAAAAAAATTTATACTTTTCGTGTTAACAATTTATCCCTACCCCCCTGCTGTCCCCACCACTACCCATGCCAATTTCTGGATGCAACGCCCACCCCACCACTGCACAAACCAGCCCAACCCTGCGTGTCTTGCGGCGGGGGGGAGGGGCATACACAGGAAGAGGCGGGGACTATGAAGAAGGGGCGGTCCTTAAAAGGAAAGGCGCGAGCCAAAAGAGAGAAAGAGGCAATTGAGAGTCCTAATTTTGGAATGGGAGCGCCTTAAGGAGTTAGAGGGTGGGGCATATAGAGGGACAGGCGGGGGCATACAGAGGTGTGGCACTTCTCTCTTGATTTAAAGTAATACAAAGATCGAATCCAAACAGGTTCAGCAGGAAGCATATATTCGCAGTCCATGGCCACCATCAGTGGGGCGTTTTATATGAACCATTCTTGGGGCCTCCTCTCCCTCATCAACCCGCGCTGACCAGCATGGTGAAGTATGGTCAAACAACCACCACAACTGACACGATCAGCGTAGGCAGCAGTGGATTGACAAAGGGCTGGGCATCATTAAACATTGATTCGTTTCATTTCACTTATGGACGAAAAAATGGGTACAGTTGTTTAATTGTGGAATTGCTAATACTGGCTTATGCTCTCCAACAGTCATTGCATAAGGCCACTTATCCACACTCGGCAATGCATGCCATTACTATATGCATGATCGACAGCTGGAGTAAAAAACTAATTATTCTTGCGTGCGCAAACGTATGTATGTTGAACTTCGTTCGCACCGTACGTAGCCAACCGTGCTAATCGCATGTGCGGGGTGGAAAAGACAACATACTAAATCGTCGGTGAATGGTCAGCTGAGGCCAACAACTCACTCCGCTTGAGAATCCGGCCGGACCACACGTGGCTGATCCTCCCAGATACGAACAGACTTCAGCGATTCCATCTCAGTGCTCTGACACGGCAGTGAAAACAGGGAGTCACGTGACCCGGGGGGGAGGGGGGGGCGGTGTTTCAGACTGTGGGGGCAGCAGAATAGAATAAGCGATCTCCTAACGAGCACACATTCGCACCTCCGAGTAGCACGGTTGGCTACGTACGGTGTGAAAGAAGTTGAACATGCATACGTACACATCAATACGTGGTCACGGGCTGGGGAAGGGAGGGGTGGAGGATGGGGGGGGGTCGAAGGGGGGGGTATTGATGGCTCTTGGCTCTTTTGTTGCTGGTAAGGGAAATGTTACAGTCAAGCTATCAGCCATCAATCTGGGCAGCGAAATGCCACACAACTCGCAGCCCCGGTAGAAACCGATGGCCGAGCATCTGCATAATGACGTGCAGGCGGAAAAGGTTGAGAGGCAAAAGGCGCATAATAATAATCGTAATAAATAAATAATAGGGAACGCATTAAAGTCGGTCGCGCTTTGTAAGGGCGGCAGAAATTAAACGCGTCGGCATTCGTGCTGCCCCCCCCTGCCCAACTCCCACCCTGCACCAGCCCCCCCGCTCTCCCCGTGCCACCCACCGTGTCACACACCGGGCCACCCACTGTGCCACACGCACCGTGCCATACACCGTGTCACACGCACCGTGCCACACACACCGTGTCACACACACCGTGCCACACACACCATGCCACACACCGTGCCACACACAACGTGTCACACACACCGTGCCACACACACCATGCCACACACCGTGCCACACACACCGTGTCACACACACCGTGCCACACACCGTGCCACACACTGTGTCACACACCGTGTCACACACCGTGTCACACACCGTGCCACACACCGTGTCACACACACCGTGCCATACACCGTGTCACACACCGTGTCACACACCGTGTCCCACACACCGTGCCACACACACCGTGCCATACACCGTGTCACACACCGTGTCACACACCGTGTCCCACACACCGTGCCACACACACCGTGCCATACACCGTGTCACACACCGTGTAACACACACCGTGTCACACACCGTGTCACACACCGGGCCACCCACTGTGCCACACGCACCGTGCCATACACCGTGTCACACGCACCGTGCCACACACACCGTGTCACACACACCGTGCCACACACACCATGCCACACACCGTGCCACACACAACGTGTCACACACACCGTGCCACACACACCATGCCACACACCGTGCCACACACACCGTGTCACACACACCGTGCCACACACCGTGCCACACACTGTGTCACACACCGTGTCACACACCGTGTCACACACCGTGCCACACACCGTGTCACACACACCGTGCCATACACCGTGTCACACACCGTGTCACACACCGTGTCCCACACACCGTGCCACACACACCGTGCCATACACCGTGTCACACACCGTGTCACACACCGTGTCCCACACACCGTGCCACACACACCGTGCCATACACCGTGTCACACACCGTGTAACACACACCGTGTCACACACCGTGTCACACACCGTGTCCCACACACCGTGCCACACACACCGTGCCATACACCGTGTCACACGCACCGTGCCACACACACCGTGCCACACACCGTGTCACACACACCGTGCCATACACCGTGTCACACACCGTGTCACACACCGTGTCCCACACACCGTGCCACACACACCGTGCCATACACCGTGTCACACACCGTGTCACACACCGTGTCACACACCGTGTCCCACACACCGTGTCCCACACACCGTGCCAAACACACCGTGCCATACACCGTGTCACACGCACCGTGTCCCACACACCGTGCCACACACACCGTGTCACACACACCGTGCCACACACACCGTGTCCCACACACCGTGCCACACACACCGTGTCACACACCGTGTCACACACCGTGCCACACACCGTGCCACACACACCGTGTCCCACACACCGTGTCCCACACACCGTGCCACACACACCGTGTCCCACACACCGTGCCACACACACCGTGTCCCACACACCGTGCCACATCACACCGTGTCACACACCGTGCCACACACCGTGCCACACACCGTGCCACACACACCGTGTCCCACACACCGTGCCACACACACCGTGCCACACACCGTGTCACACACCGTGCCACACACCGTGCCACACACCGTGTCACACACCGTGCCACACACCGTGCCACACACCGTGTCACACACCGTGCCACACACACCGTGTCACACACCGTGTCACACACCGTGCCACACACCGTGCCACACACCGTGCCACACACACCGTGTCCCACACACCGTGCCACACACACCGTGCCACACACCGTGTCACACACCGTGCCACACACACCGTGCCACACACCGTGTCACACACCGTGCCACACACACCGTGCCACACACCGTGCCACCCACCGTGCCACACACCGTGCCACCCACCGTGTCACACACCGTGCCACACACACCGTGTCACACACACCGTGTCACACACACCGTGCCACCCACCGTGCCACACACACCGTGACACACACACCGTGTCACACACCGTGCCACACACACCATACCACCCACCGTGCCACCCACCGTGCCACACACACCGTGACACACACACCGTGCCACCCACCGTGTCACACACACCGTGTCACACACACCGAGTCACACACACCGTGCCACACACCGTGCCACACACACCATACCACCCACCGTGCCACCCACCGTGTCACACCCACCGTGCCACACACACCGTGTCACACACCGTGTCACACACACCATACCACCCACCATACCACCCACCGTATCACACCCACCGTGCCACCCACCGTGCCACACACACCGTGACACCCACTGAACGCCGCCGGACTCCCGCGGCGATGCCGATGGGAGTTGCTGCCACTCTGACATCGAGGGTAGAGTTATTTATTCCGGTGATGTACGGTGCCCCGATCCCGCGCGTGTTGCATTTGCAGAGAGAAAACCTCGGGAAATTGTTCGACTAATTTACGAACATTGAAAGTATGTTGTTGTTGTTGTTGTTCGGAAAAATGGAAGGGAACCGACGACAAATGACGACATGTGTAGTGGATACCCACGGGCTATCTGCTCATGAATCATGTTGATGAATTTACAATGCAACGTGAGTTTTTATTTGAAATAAAAAAGACAACATTATTTGTCTACGGTCGCACTGATTGATCTGATCGATGTATTAGTTAATTATATATGCATGTACGTTGAACTTCTTTTACATCATACCTTGCCAACTGTGCTCATCGGAGGTGCGGGGGAAGGACAACACAACTGAACACGAAAAGCAGTTCTACAGAAATGCGTTTCGATTTAGATTTAAAAGTGAATAGCGCCAGTAACTTCCTGATAAATTAGAGCATTTCACACCGGATAATCCCTTGAGATGGAATGTCTCGTTCGCAAGACTGTCCAAAGCTGTCAGTTGACTCACATGTAGCAAAACACGTACTAATGAATTTGACAAAGAACTGTGAATAACTATTATTATTATTTTCATCATCATAGATTTGAAATGTAAAAAAAAGGTGTAGCACATAACACAACAGCGCTTCCCTTCCGCCGTTCTACGGCGTTTTTTGCAGCCATCGCACGGTGCAATTTGACGAATTTTCCGACTGGAAGTTGCCGCGTAACTAAATCTGACGGCTTGAGTACGTTGAGGGTTTGGTGGAGAGCGTGGATGGTGTGAAACTCCCCGGTGCTGCGGGATGCCAAGGAAGCGCCGTACCCTGGCTTGCCGAGGGGCAGGGCAGCAACTAACGTCATCTGTCCCTTCTGTACGGGGATCGAGCGTTGCCCCCTCGCACGCGCTCCGGTTTACTCCCCCACATGTACAAGCGCTTGGATGAAAACTTATTAATATATACAGAGGACTGCAGAGCTTGGGTCACTGTTGGTGCCGACTCACTGCCTGCTTGGATGCCCTCCAGCTGGTCTGTTGATCCTCAGCCCATCACGAGATCCGATTTGCATGAACGACGCTCTATGAAACTAAACAATTATTTTTCTACGTGACTTTACCGAAAGAACCGAAGAGTATGGATTCCTGCAGTCACGAAAGCTTCAAATCGAGATTAGACAATGATTCTCGTGGTTGGTGCATCCTCCATAGGGGCCGTCCATAAATGACGTCACGCGATTTTGGACGATTTATGACCCCCCCCCCCCCCCCATCGTCACACGGCGTCACAAAAAGTCAGACCCCCCCTTCAAATATGACGTTACAAAGCTCTGCCCCCCCCCAAAAAAAAATAAAACATGCTTCAAATCTCTTTAAACTATTGTCATTGTTACGCGTATTTAATGTGCCGTTGCACTCTGATGTTGTAGGAGAAAATATTTATAAAAAAAGTATATTTAATTAAGTAGAACGTGCTGTCTATTTATTTAAAGTTGCGCATTTTGATGTGACGTCACATTTCTCAACCCCCCCCCCGACTCGTCACACATCGTCACAAATGTCTGACCCCCCCCCCCCTAGGTACGTGACGTCATTTATGGACTGCCCCATAGCGAATCATTGGCCAGGGTCTAGAGTACTCACATGCCCCATTCTTTGAGCCACATTGATTCACATACCACTGGCGTACGAGCCCCTACTCACGACTGACCACAGCTCACTGTGCTCGCTGACCAGACGACAGGGCTGTATTGAACGTGAACCGTTCTTCCACATGGGGGGTAAAGAACACATTACAATAATGGCATCATAACGCGGTTCGTGAATAACGTGTCAATCCACTTTGCCACACCGCGTCCGATACGGGGGTTGTTTGGACATATTTCACCAGGATTGGTCAGCGCGGTTTGGTCAAGAGGATGGATATCACTCACCACGTATGTTAACCGTGGCAAGGAATGGAACGCAGGTGGCCAGATTCATCGGTCATCGCTGCCCCCTGATCTCTAGTAGAGAAGGCCGTGGGATGCCACTGGGTGGTGGTGGTAGTGGTGGCTCACATCGGTTATCTAGCATTTAGAACCGTCAAACTCCCTGGCTGCTGGCTGGGCCTGTAAGAGGGAGGAGAGTGAGTAAGCTGCTGACCGATCTGTGTAGTGGAATGTTGCCCCCCCCCCCCCCACCACCAATACGTGTAAGTTTTCTCCAGGCCACTCCGATTTCAAACCACTACAACGGTGCTACTGCTAACTTGGGTCACCACTCAATTTTGGCACCACGATGGCTAGGAGATGCTAACTACCTCGCGTGGTATACAGGAGGTCGGTGGGTTCGATCTCGACCCTGACGCCTGCTGTATATTTGGAGTTTGCGGTGTCTCTTTCTTCGTGATCGCGTGAATTTTTCTCCGGTTGTTGAGGTTTTTGCCTCCACATTTAGAATTAACATCACGCATTTAGAGTATTTTGCTGCTGTAGATTTCAACACGCTGAGCCACTTCGTTGAGCTATCATTTATGGCCAGGTCGCTTCTGCAAAAGAGCTACATAGCTCAGTGGGACTTACCTGGTAAAATAACAATAATAGTTTAGTGTTAAATTAGTTTCGTTTAATAGAGGAAAGTGGAAACAAATGACGAAATGTGCAGTGGGCAACCTATCTGCCCAAGCATCGTGATGATGATGATGACGAGCAGATGAAGGCTGACGATGAAGCCGCCGATGAAGCTGACGACGATGTTCCCCCGCTTCTAATAATAATACAAATGTGTAATGCGCATTCGATCCCAGGATCCCGATGCGCAATGCATGAAAAGCAGAAAACTAAAACAGACCCGGGGCAACCGACCAATCCAAAGAGGAAAGGTCACTTTAAAGAGATGGGGTTTCCAAAGCAGACACGAATCTATCAACCGACTCTGATTTCCGAGTAGATTCTCACCACGCTGAGGCCGAGCAGCTCCCGGTGCACGTAGTCGAGGCCCCGGGCCTGCAGAGCGTCGAGGTAGCGCTGCAGCTGCGAGTAGGTGTACGGGAAGCAGTAGGCGAACTGATAGTCGTCCTCCTCGCGGTCGAAGCAGAAGGCGAACGACACGACGTAGCGCCCGCGGTGCTCGGGGCTGCGGTAGTAGAACACGTGCTTGCCGGGCAGCCTCGTCCTGTGACGCACGCACACAAAGACAAAGATCCCCCGTATAGTCTAGACAGAGTGTTTAGGGCAAGTGTTGTTAGTGAGCGCCTATGAAGGCCGGCACGGCGCACGAGGCAGTGGTTGGCCAACACCACGCCCGGCCGCCTTTGTCTCCCCCGGTGGCGATGTTTACACACCGCATCGGGTATTCATTTGAGGCGGAGTCGACCTAGGGGAGGCCCAGGACCGGTTCAAATAATAATCGTCACTGCTGACGGCCGTGAGCGGGAATCAAACTCCGGTCACTGGCTTTATAGCCCCGCGCTTTAACCACTACACTGCAACTCTGATTAGCACGGGTGGTTAACGCACGGTGCGAAAAAGGTTCAACACATATACATACTACCGTTGAATACACACACAAGGAAAACATTCATTCACATGCACACACCACAAGCAGGGCGGGATGAAGACGTTGTAGGCCCCTGGGCGACAGGTACTGTGAGCCCCCCAGTAATATTTTCAAAAGGAAAACAAATCTCGATTTGAAGTTTTCGTGACTGCAGGGCAGTGGCGGCTCGTCAATAGAGGGCGCAGGGGCGCCGCCCCCATCAATATTCAAGAAATATACATATGCAAAATTTATATAAAAATACATAAATAAAATATTTTTTTCATACGATGTGCCGGCTGGTAGTAAGAAAAGCATCAGCATTTAATAAAAACTGGCTTTAATCGGTCAACTATTTTCTATGTTTTTCAATGTGTTTCATGCGGGGCGCCGGACAAATGGATGTCTATGTGAGACTTTACATTTTCGGACAGCATGTGACCTGAAGCTGGTCTCTAATTGGTTTCTTAAAGATTCTCCTCGGGGCGCAAGTCGTTGCGTCCCTGGCCAATCAGAATTGGATACATGTTATTTTATCCAATCTGATTGGTTCTCGTCACCTGTCATTCAAATTTACGCTGTAGGCCACTACTGCGAGTGCGAAGGCGACACCACTTTGACACTTGCTAGGCTGATCAAATTTTTTGTGTAAACAATGGCAGCAGTTCATCCAAATTCTGTAATTTATTTACAAAAAAACCCTTTCACAAGGCTTTCGTTGGAAGAAATAAAAAAGATAAAGGATCTCGGACCGGACCAACCCGATTTACAAATCCAGCAGCAGGCCAGTGACAGAGGACGAAGCTACACACGAAGCTTCACCCGCGCTTGTTATGAGAAACGGAGGTGGCTGGCTGGATGTGATGTTAGCAATTCTCTTTTTTGTTTTCCCTGTCTTTTATTTCAAAGTGTCGGCACTGAAGTTTTGTGGACAACGACGGGGGTAAGAGACCTCAAACATCTCTCTGACAAATGCAAACGTCATGAAAGTAGCCGCAGCCATATTGATAATAGCATGAAACTAACGTTTTTATGTTCAAGTAAGAAACATGCTTTTTGGTACTTTGGTCTGAAATGTATATAAAAGAGAAACATTTATGTTCAAGTAGGAAACATGCTTTTTGGTACTTTGGTCTGAAATGTATATAAAAGAGAAACATTTATGTTCAAGTAGGAAACATGCTTTTTGGTACTTCTTTTGGTCTGAAATGTAAATAAAGATCATCAAAATTTATATTCAAGTAGTCAAAATGGTTTTTGGTACTGCTTTATATTTATTTGCCCCCCTCAATAAAATAAAAAAAATGCGCCCCCCCAAAAATAAATATCACCAGCCGCCACTGCTGCAGGGATCCATAATACTCTTTGTTTCATTCGGTAAAGTCACGTAGGTATATTTTTATTATATTTTATACCTACGTGACTTTACCGAAAGAACCAAAGAGTAAGGAAAACAAAGTTAGGTAAAAATTAAATTGTATTTTAACAAGGCTAACAACAAATACAATTCGGCATTCACGAACGAAATAACGTTTCACTTCTTCTTGGTTCTTTCGGTAAAGTCACGTAGAATGGAAATAATAAAATAATAAAAATAAAACAATAAAATAATTCTCACGACGTTTCGGCCACAACGCAAGCAGCCGTCCTCATGTGAAGAACAGGTCTGTCGAGAAGACAGAGTCTGAATGACACACTCCAGGCTTGGAGCGACTATTTAAGCTGGGATGGAGGGGGGAAGGGCGCCTTGACAAAATAATTAGCAGACCTGTTCTTCACCTGAGGACGGCTGCTTGCGTTGTGGCCGAAACGTCGTGAGAATTATTTTATTATGTTTTTTTTTGTATTATTTTATTATTTCCATTCTACGTGACTTTACCGAAAGAACCAAGAAGATGAATCCCTGCAGTCACGAAAGCTTTAAATCGTTTCACTTCATCTCTGGAGGCCCTCCAGCTGACGGAGGCCCCTGGGCTGCAGCCCCTAAAGCGCCGTGCCTCGATCCGGCCCTGACCACAATAGCAAACACCTCCAAGCCTTCTAAGTCGTCGAGGTCATTTCCGTCGGCTAGCGTCTAGTAAGGGCCCCAGGGGAAGGCCCAGGACCGGTTCAAATAAAAATCGTCATTGGTGTTGGCCGTGAGCGGGAATCGAACTGGGGTGGCCGGGGTTCGTGGCGCAGCGCGCTAACCGCTGCACACGCGCGCGAGAGAGGGAGGAGTGGGGGGGGGATGGAACGAACGATGATGGAGTCGATCACGCCGAGGTTGGAGTCTTCTTGTACCTACGTCCCCCTGTCTGCGCCGCCCCATGGAACCAAGGCACCCAAAAGATCGGGGGGGAGGGGCGGGGGGGGCAATCACGGACGCGCGGGCCATCGTGCGAAAGATAAAGGCGCGGCCCTGCAATCGCCTTCTCGCGCCCACTGCTCGCGGAAGGGAACTTAACCGGAGGGGGGGGGGGTGGATTTAGAGGGCCCCTTCTGCAGAGGGATTTGGCCTCTTCTTCCAATGTTGGCTAGACGTCTTGGAAGGGATGTGAATAACCCACACTTTACAACTAACGGGGCAGGGTGAAGGAGGGCAGGTGACCGAGACGGGCACTGGGGTGACACCCAAGGGTTCGGCATCCGAGGGGAAGACCTCAGTACAGACTGCGGCATTCACGGAAACTGTCACGGCGGGTCCAGAAGGATATCGTGACTTGAACAAAGAGGAAGAGCTGAAGACAGAATGGTGATGAGGAAAGGGCTGCAAGGGCTGAGCTTGGCGGTCAGGAGTCGATCGTGTTCAAGTCGTGGGCTGGGATCCGGCAGAAGGAAGGAAACGACGGCGAGGCGTGGTTGCGTCAACAGCTTTGACTGCGAAAACCTCTTGGCCTGCTTGATTCGGCTTCATCGTTCATCCCTTAGAGCAGGGGTCCCCAACCCCCGGGCCGCGGACCGGTACCGGCCCGTGGCCTGTTAGGAACCGGGCCGCACAGCAGAAGATGAGCGTCCGCGCATCTTTCCCGCACTATGCACTTGTCTCAGTCACAGTTTTTGGTAAGCCCCACACAAGCTCTAACCCAGAGCAAAATGAGTAAAAAACAAACGTCGCTGGAGAGCTTCTTTGAAAAGGTGGCGAGACCCAATGATGAACCCCCGCCCCCACCACCGGTCCGTGAAAAGATTGTCTTCCACGAAACCGTTGCCTGGCGCCAAAAAAATTGGGGACCGCTGCTCTTAGAGCCCTTTGTCATCAACCCACCGCTGGTTCAAAGGATTCACACACAGGGGTTGCCTGCCCGTACTTCAACCGCGCTGATCATCGCAGGTTGGCGAGGTGGAGCTGGACCCAGCACTGACGCAGACGCAACTCGCCACTGATGTCAGCCGTGGCTTGGATTCAAACTCGGGTGGCCGTGTGCGTATCGCGGTATGCTTAATCGCTGCACCACTGCTCCTGAGACTTACTTGGAAACCCACGAAGTTAAGCGACTCACAGACCTACACATCGGTATGTTTACAGAAGCTCAAGTCTCCTGTATGCCACGCGACTTGTGTGTGATGCCACCCCCACTCTGAATCCTTCCCTCTCCCCGCCCCCTTTGAAAACAGACGCTGCTCCACGCAACTCCCGCTCGCTCCGTCTTTCTCTCTTCTCCCTGTCTTCCCTCCCCACTCATCATCACCCTTTCATCCACGACATCTTGACCGGGTCACTCCCCCTACTGCTCCCATCCCCGCTCGGCACTCCGTCTTCCTTTCCGCTTGCCCGTCTTGAGCAGCGTGCCCTCTCAGTCTGTCTTGTCTCCCCTTCCCGGGGCTTTGTGTGCCACGGATGAAAGGCTTTTAATAGAAACCTACATACTCACATATAGACCCACAGACCTGCATAGGGACCCATATGTTTACCCAGAGACCCACATACTTAGCCAGAGACCCACATACTTACCCACAGACCCACACACTTACCCAAATACCCACATACCCAGAGACCCACATACTTACCCAGAGACCCACATACCCAGAGACCCACATATCCAGAGACACACATACTTACCCAGAGACCCACATACTTAGCCAGAGACCCACATGCTTACCCAGAGACCCACATACCCAGATACCCATATTCTTAACCAGAGACCCACATACCCAGAGACCCACATACCCAGAGACCCACACACTCACCCAGAGACCCAAATACGTACCCAGAGACACACTTACCCAGAGACCCACAAATCCAGAGACCCACACGCTTACCCAGAGACCCACATACCTACATACTTAGCCAGAGACCCACATGCTTACCCAGAGACCCACATACTTACCCAGAGACCCACATACTTACCTAGAGACCCACATACCCAGACACCCATATACTTACCCAGAGACCCACATACTTACCCAGAGACCCACACACTTACCCAGAGACCCACATACTTACCCAGAGACCCACATACTTACCCAGAGACCCACACACTTACCCAGAGACCCACATACTTACCCAGAGACCCACATACTTACCCAGAGACCCACATACTTACCCAGAGACCCACATACTTACCCAGAGACCCACACACTTACCCAGAGACCCACACACTTACCCAGAGACCCACACACTTACCCAGAGACCCACATACTTACCCATTGACCCACATACCCAGAGACCCACACACTTACCCAAAGACCCACATACTTAGCCAGAGACCCACACGCTTACCCATTGACCCACATACCCAGAGACCCACACACTTACCCAGAGACCCACATACTTAGCCAGAGACCCACACGCTTACCCATTGACCCACATACCCAGAGACCCACACACTTACCCAGAGACCCACACACTTACCCAGAGACCCACATACTTACCCAGAGACCCACATACTCACCCAGAGACCCACATACTCACCCAGAGACCCACATACTCACCCAGAGACCTACATACTCACCCAGAGACCCACATACCCATAGACCCACATACCCAGAGACCCACATACCCAGAGACCCACATACCCAGAGACCCACTTACCCAGAGACCCACATACCCAGAGACCCACACACTTACCCAGAGACCCACACGCTTACCCAGAGACCCATAGTATTTACATAGCGCGTGCACGCGGGGGTAACTCATCATCCCCTGCCGTGCCCTTCTGACGTCGGGCCCTTGCCGCGACTGCGCAGAATAACACAACCAAATAATGAACCCAATTATATTGCGTCGTGTTGTACTTTATTAGGTGCCAGGGAGCAGGCGGTAATTAAGTTCCTCTGCAGCAATGAGCGTGCGGGTCGTGTGAATCGCTTGTCTTTTCAAACCGAAAAGAAAAAAAAAGATGCGCGTTGCATATTTAACGCGAGTCTCCCGTCCGTGCCTTGTCACGGAGGTGGGGACGAGCGCGCAGGATTAATTTCGCGTGCGGCTAGCGGTGGAGGGAAAAGGAAACCCTCTGGCAGCCAACAACAACAACAAGAACCCCAACAATCCCAGAAACCCTGGAAGGAAATCAAAGAGTGGCCCGCTCGTGCCTTGGCGCAGGACGTTCGCGAGCTCGATGCTAACGTCGAGGTCTGCCAGGCACGGCGAGGCGGCTTCGAGAGAGGAGGAGAGAGAGTTCGCGTTGCTTTGCTGTCCCATCAAGTCGCTTCGCCGTGACACAAAGACGCATCGCGTGCACGCCGAGACGCTTGCAGACCACTTGCCCCGCCGTGTGTGTGGGTGTGTACGTGTGTGTGCGTGCGTGTGTGTGTGCGTGTGTGTGTGTCTGTGTGTGTCTGTGTGCTTGTGTGCGTGTGTGTGTGTGCGTGTGTGTGGGTGTGTGCGTGTGTGTGTGTGTGCGTGTGTGTGTCTGTGTGCTTGTGTGCGTGTGTGTGTGCGTGTGTGTGTGTGCGTGTCTGTGTGTGTGTGTCTGTGTGTGTCTGTGTGTGTGTCTGTGTGTGTGTGTCTGTGTGTGTGTCTGTGTGCGTGTGTATGCGTGTGTGTGTGGGTCCGTATGTGTCTGTGTGTGTGTCTGTGTGTGTGCGTGTGTGTGTGTGCGTGTGTGTGTGCGTGTGTGTGTGCGTGCGTGTGTGCTTGTGTGTGCGTGTGTGTGCGCGTGAGTGCGTGGGGAGCGGTAGTGTAGCGGTTAGCGCGCTGCGCTATGAATTGGCGACTCGGGTTCGATTCCCGCTCACGGCTAACACCAGTGACGATTATCTGAACCGGTCCTGGGCCTCCCCTAGGTCGACTCAGCTTTAAATGAGTACCTGGTGCGGTGTGTAAACATCGCCATTGGGGAGACAAAGGCGGTCGGGCGTGGTGCTGGCCACCCACCCCCTCGTGTACCGTTCCGGCCTTCATAGGTGCTCGCTAACAGCACTTGCCCCTACAGTCTGTTAAGGCTATACGGGGGATCTTTGTCTTTGTCTTTGTATGCGTGTGTGTGCGTGCGTGTGCATGTGTGCGTGTGTGTGCATGTGTGCGTGTGTGTGCGTGTGTGTGTGTGTGTGCGTGTGGGTGCATCGGTCAGCAGTCGTCTCAGTCAGTCGACCCGTGCTGGGTCTGCCCCGTGACCTCCTGCCCAGCGTGCGTTCGACACTTGGCGGTTGTTGTTGTGGTTGTTGACGGCGAAGTAAAATGCGCGACAGGTAAGTGCTACCAAAACATTGTTCGTCAATCAATTGTCCTCATTTCGTTTGTGAACGAGTTCATCGCCTACCGTCAATATTGTGTCGTTACCAGAACCATTCCAATTCGGTTGACATGTTGATGCCGCACTGCGCGTTTGCAAGCTGCACCTGTGAAGGCAACAACGACGACGATTCGCCCGTCCGTGGGACCGTCGGCGCAGGCGCCGCGAGTTAGCGAGCGCCTATTGATGCCGGGATTCCGCGTGACGCGGCGTGGGGGGTGCGGGGTTTCTGAAGTCGCAATCTTCGCGACTCCCGACCGCGGGGGGGGGGGGGGCAGCCTTCGCTGTTATGTGGGAGGGGGGCAGGGGAGGGGGATGTCCGAATACGCAAAATAATTAAATAAAGGACGATAATTTTGTATTCTTTAATTATTTTGCATATCCCCCCCTCCTGCCCCCCCCCCGCGTCAGCCTTCACTGTTATGGGGGATTATTCACGTTACATTATGTTCACACGCAATTAGCACCCAACACGTTTAATTAGCATGCGGTAGGTTAATAATTATATACGCGCAATTTAATATTTACAGTTTAATAACGCTATTACAAAAACGCACTGTGTTCAGGTTAACCCGAGTCGCACTATCACTGCGAAGGGGGGGGGGGAGGGATTTCTACCGGCTTGAAGAGTTTGTTCTGTTATTTGTGTACAATTATTTTAGCGACGAGAATAAGACGCGTATATATACACGTAAGGAGAACATCTTTCGCACCGCACATAGCCAACCGTGTCAAACGCGAGCCAAGGACAATAAACTAAACACAAAACGCAGCTCTAAAGAAATGAGTTTTCAATCTCGATGATGATGATTTAAAAGTACATAACTCCAGCGGCTTCCTAACATCGGAAGGCAGAGCGTTCCAGACGGCCGCAGAAGCGCATCTGAAAGCGCCGCGCGATGCGGTGACCTCCGTCTTTGCTCGACGGCCAGAAGCCAGAAGCCACCGCTGCCGCTGCGAGGATGCACGGAGTTCGCGTGATGGTGGTTCATGCTCCTTGACGAGATCAGCGTGGGATTGAGGTTCATTTGTGGCGAGCACTTCGTGTGTAACGAGTGTGAAAGGCAGCGAATAGTGCAAGTGAGAGAGAGAGAGGGAGAACACGGGAGAGAGTTCAAGAGAGATTTGACTTTTAAACAACTTTTATTGCCGCCAGCAGCAACAGCACTGGATGCGATCTCCGATATGAAATACACAGTCACCAGCAAACAAATGAAAACAAACGTTACAGAGAGAGAGAGAGTGAGAACACGGGAGAGGGAGAGAGTTCAAGGGACCCGGCAGAGCACGTGGGTGAGCGCGGGGCACACGAGGTCTTCGGATTCCACACATCACGTGGGTGTCATCGCCCGTGCGCACTTGCTTCGATCGCATTGTCCGTGTGACAATAGCGTCGGGGGTAGCATAGTACATGACGTCCTCGTCTTAATTAGCACGTGTAGGATTCCCGATACTGTAATCCAGTGGATTAATTGACAAGTCTTCCAGCCGGAGGGGATATTTCTGGGGATTGTTATATATTTTTTTAGAATATATTCATTTGTTGATATGTTTAAGTCGACTTTTTGGCTTCGTGAGATTTTTCTGTAATTTTGCTACGCGTGCTCTCACGGAATACGCGTTATATATAATGTTCACCCTTGTAGGATACTGCAGGTAAAAGCCGCAATTATCCCATTGTTGTTGGATAACAAAGGTGGATTAACTTGTCCTCCCCTCCCCCCGCACCTCTGATTGGCACGGTTGATTACGTACGGTGCCAAAGAAGTTCAATATATGTAATAAACTATTAAACTATATATTTTTTTTTACCAGGTAAGATCCACCGAGCAATTCAGATTTATTTCAGAAGCCACCTGGCCACAATTTAAAGCTCAACTAAGTAGCTTATAACGTGGACATTTATAGCAGACATCCTCTAAATTAATGTTGATAAATGTGGAGGGAAAAACCGGAGGCCGCGGAGAAAAGTCCACGCGACCACGGGTAGAGAGAAACGCAAATAAACAGCAGGCGTCAGGGTCGGGATCGAACCCACGACCTCCTGTATACCAGGCGAGGTAGTTAACGTCTCCTAGCCACCGTGATGATGAGAGAGAGACACGCAAACTCAAAATAAACAGCAGGCGTCAGAGTCGGGATGGAACCCACGACCTCCTGTATACCAGGCGAGGTAGTTAACATTTCCTAGCCACTGTGATGATGAGAGAGAGACACGCAAACTCAAAATAAACAGCAAGCGTCAGGGTTGGGATCGAACCCACGACCTCCTGTATACCAGGCGAGGTATTTAACATCACCGAGCCACCGTGAAGATGAGAGAGAGACACACAAACTCCAAATAAACATCAGGCGTCAGGGTTGGGATCGAACCCACGACCTCCTGTATACCAGGCGAGGTAGTTAACATTTCCCAGCCACGGTGCAGCCCGTCATCAATCAACTTGTGGAACTAGTGCAATCTATTAACTTGTAGAACCCATGTAATCAATAAACTTTGTAGAACTACTGTCATAAATCAACTTTTCGAGCCGGTGTAATAAATTAACCTGTTCAAATTGTAATAATTATAATCGATTTTGTTTTGCGGTTGTCGGGAGATTTTGTAACTTTAAATCCGCAAAGGTTTTTTTTTTCCTCTCTTACATCTTTTGGAAGAAAAATGCCCAAGTCGGCAGTAAAATCGGCGCACGCTGCATTGTGATTTACGCCTTACGAGCCCGGAGGGGGAATTTAAACCACTTCATAGTCTGGAGTAACACCTTTCTGCACAGCGTATCATTTACATGGTCTGCGCATATATACTATTTTACGATTTAAAAAATGAAAAAACCTCACAATACAGTACTGCGGTAGAACGTAATTATACTTATTTGTAATGGAATTGTTATCGTTGACCCGGCAGTGAGAAGTTAATGTCCCACGTGTGATCGTGCAGCTTCGAGCATTTACATCTTACGTTTCTGCCGTGGTGATGATATCTTAAACGAAAGCTGGAAAATGAAAGTTTCTAACACCTTTACCGGAAATAGCTGAATTTGGTTTCATTTGTCTTCGTCTGTTTTTAAAACTCACAAGTTATGGGTCACACAAGCGAAGTTCTTTACCCATTGGTGTAATTTACAGCTCTCTTTGTCGCTCCACTGCTAGATGACGGCCTCCCCTCTACCATGTCACCCATTGGGCGGGGACCGTTTAACCATACTTCACCAAGCTGCTTCGTGTGGGTTGGTGAATATGCAGGGGAACCCCAGGACGGGTTCAGAAATCGCCTGCCGCTGATGTTAGCCGTGGCCAAGAATCGGACTCAGGTCGCTGGTTTGATCCTGCAGTGTGCTAACCGCTGCACCACAGCTCCCGCCCTCCAGCTTTGGCAACACTTTGGTCGCAGATTTTGTCTCCACGAACCGGCATGCCGCCTGTCCCCGCATGTTTGCAGCGTCGTCTGATGTGATAAGCAAATCGGCGATACCCCTCTGCGTGAATTCATTCAAAGAAGCTTCGAGGGGTGGAGCGGTGGCGCAGCGGTTAGCGCACCGCTCTGCGGACATGACCACCAGACTCTTTGGTTCGGGCGCAACACGAGCGTGTGTTGCGCCCGAACTAAAACGTCTTGATTTATTTGATGTTATACCTACGCTACTTTACCGAAAGAAGCAAAGAGTATGGATTCCTGCAGTCACGAAAGCTTCAAATCAAGATTATGACCACCAAAGTTCGATTCCCGACCATGGCTAACGAACTAACTAACTAACGCGAGCGGCGAATTAAAGCACTGATCAATCAATGCCAAGAAGCAAGACGACTCGGGCAGATGCCCCTTCACCCATCGCCCCGAACGTGGGGCGATGACTTGGGCACGCAAGCGCGCCGCTGGTATTTAGACGGCCTGTTGCATTGTACGCGTTGTCAGAGGTGGTCTCGTGGGCTCGGGGGGAGGGAGGGGAAACGTTTCACACAGCAGTGGAGAGATCATGACGACGACGATGATGGTGACAACGAGCGAGATGTATTCATAATAGAGGTTTTTTGGGGTTATTTCGCGTAAATGTATAAACGTCTCGTTAAAACCCGCGACCACCCGACAGCCAAAATCTGGCTGTCGCCTGATGAAGCCAATTGTAATTACTGGCGAAACGTCGTACTCACATTGTAAATGTTGTGGCTTGGCTCTCCAACACACCGATTAGTGCTGTACTAGTGACGAATTATCCAAGTTCTGTTTACGTGACGATTACTAGTTGGCCGTGTCGGGTGGTGGCGGGTTTTAACGACACAATTATATATTTACGCGATCCAACCCCCAAAAAAACCTCTATCATGGATGATATTGTTCGCGAAAGCCTTCCACGTGTTAGAGTGAGAAGTATGCTGAACTTCGTTCGTGGCCAACCCGCCTTGCTTCAAAGCCGTCGAATCATTCAACGGCACGGCGCGCAATGTCCGACCGCAGCGCGCGGGCACACGCGCGCGGCACGGGGCGAAGTGTCGCTCTGGAAGCGGCCTCGAGCTTGCCCTCCTGCCACACTCCTCCGCGTGTCGCCGCAGCGCAGTCACAGCGCAGTCGCAACGCAGCGGCGGTGGCGGCGGTGACGGCCGCGATGAGGTTGCACCGCGGCTGTGCGCGAGGCCCAGGCGGCTGAGTGCACCAGAGAGGCGATGGGCGGGCTTTGCATTGGCGACGGTTTTAACGCTAGAATTACAATTTTGAACAACCGACACCGTTGATCGTCGTGATCTGTGTGAGCAGCTTGCGCGCGCACGCGTCTGTGTCTGTGTGTGGCAAAGGCCCCCCGTGTAGCCTGAGCAGACTGTTGGGGCAAGGGCTGTTAGCGAGCGCCTATGAAGGAGGGCACGGCACACGAGGCGGTCGGTGGCCAGCACCACGCGCGGGCCGCCTCTGTCTCCCTCGCTGTGTACACACTGCACCAGGTATCCATGTTGAGCTGCTTTCAACACCGTACGTAGCCAACCGTGTTAATCGGAGGTGCGGAGTACCTCCTAACCAGGTACTCATTTGAGGCTGAGTCGACCTAGGCGATTGGCCCAAATCCGGTTCGGATAATCGTCACCGGTGTTAGCATAACGCGCACGTATACACACGCGCGCGCAGTGTGCGTGCACGCGCGCGCGCATTCGCCGAGGTCCGCGCGGCGCTTCATCTTATAATCTGTCTGCCACCAAGAGCTGTCGGTGGCCGCAGACTCGTCCCCATCGGTCACGGCTGACGTGCAGTCGGGGGTGGGTGGGGTGGGGCCAGATGCCCCGACAGGGTGAGGGATTGCTGCGCTCTTCCAGAATGTGCATCACGTTCATCCCATCAGTCCCCACCTCTCCCCTTCCCTCTCTCTCCCTCTCTCCTCGTCTCTCTCTCTCCTCTCTCTGTCTCTCTCCTGTCTCCCACCCCCATCCCAACCTCCCACAGCCCCCCGCACGCCCCCCTCCCCCGACAGTTTCCCTGCAGAGACACACCCTCTAATCCACAAATTAAAATCAATAGCCCCCGAGGTGCCCCCGTGTACTCTGTCATTGACATCCGAGGGCTTAAATGGTGTCCACGATCCCACTCCGCCACATTCTCTCCCTCCGCTTGGCCACCCTCCCTGCGGCCCCAGTCTCACTCGCGTCCGTCCGTCCGTCCGTGTGTCCGTGCGAGTGGGGAGCGGCGGTGCAGCGGTCGGCACGCTGCGCCAACACCGGGTGACGATTATCTGAACAGGTGCTGGGCCTCCTCCTCTAGGTTGGCTCGGCCTCAAATGTGTATCTGGTGCGGTGTGTGGTAAACATCGCAGCTGGGGATACAAAGGCGGCCGGGCGTGGTGCTGGCCACCCACCCCCTCGTGTACCGTGCCGGCCTGCATAGGTGCTACTCGCTAACAGCACTTGCCCCAACAGTCTGTTAGTGGCTACACGGCGGATCTTTGTCTTTGTGGGGAGCGGCGGCGCAGCGGTTGGCGCGCTCGCGCTACAAACCTGGCGCCTCTCCAGTTCGATTCCCACTCACGGCCGACGGATTTTAATGTTGGCCGGAAACAGAGTCGGCGATCCTTCTTGCACGTGTCATTTACAACTTCCCCTTTCGCCCAGAAACCGGCGCTCGCCATTTATTTCCCTCCGTACGATTCTCTTGCCCACATTCATGCGCTGAATTATTTTGTACTGCACATTTTTTTTCTGATGCACCTCGGTGTTGCCTGCAGTGGGCTCACTCCTTTTCATAAATCACGGTTTCAAGCACACACGCGTTCGTGTCTTTGCTGTAGTGGGGAGCGGTGGCGCAGTTGCTATCGTTCTCCGCTTCGAACCCGAGTTCGATGATTCCCGCACACGCCCAACATCTCAATCGATCCTGGCCCTCCGCTAGGTCGACTCAGCCTTGCAATAGTACCCGGTGCTAATATTTAAATATATAGTCATAAAACATTAAATACATGTTTTTTTATATTTAAATATCAGCACTGGGGAGACAGTGTCGGCCGGGCGCGGTGTTGACCTTCATGGGTGCCATTCGCTCACAGCACTTGCCCCAACAGCCACATGCATTCCTCCGCCTCTAGCTGCCCATGTGTTTTTTGTTTGTATCCTCTCATTCGCTCGACGTTCTTCCCGTGTCCACGTCCTCGTCCTTTCCCTCCTTGTGGCTTGGCATCGGCCCTGGTGCAGGGCAATGACGTGGGACCCCACGTCCAGCCGAGCCCAGCAGCGACGCGGCGCTGTTGCTACCCCATCAGCTCCTTCCAGTATAGCATCCCTCGTGATGAATCTGCCGTTCCCTACTTCTCGCTTTCCATAGTGGCCAGTAGATGGCAGTAAAGCAAGTGGGTTGCTGCCCTGTTTGGGTGTTATTCGCCTGGTGTCTGTGGGGTTTGTATACACCCACTCTAATTTGCAAAGACAAAGATGTCCCGCATAGTCTTAACAGACTGTTGGGGCAAGTGCTGTTAGCGAGTAGCACCTATGAAGGCCGGCACGGCGACACGAGGGGGTGGGTGGCCAGCACCACGCCCGGCCGCCTCTCGTCTCCCAAGTGGCGATGTTTACACACCGCACCAGGTTACTCATTTGAGGCTGAGACGACCTAGGGGAGGCCCAGGACCGGTTCAGATAATCGTCACGGATGTTGGTCGTGAGGGGGAATCGAATCCGGGTTGCTAGGTTCGTAGTGCAGCGCGCGAACCGCTACACCACCGCTTTCCACCACGCCATCACACACATACACCACCTCATAACAAAAATTGGCCAAACATCTCACAGCATGATCCTCATAAAGAGGAGCCTTGAGACTCAATTACGAGTGTGGAGTCGTGGTGAAAAATTTGTTATTCGCTGAATTTTTAAATGCTATTGCATTGTGGGACATGGAGAGACGATGAAAGTTTGGGAAGGCTTTCATCCGGCAGTGAAGGATTCAGTGTGGAGGTGATCATGGCTGGGTATTGCTGTGGTTAAACACTCCGAGTTAAAACTAAACATCGATTTTTTTAGTTTTTTACCAGGAAAGGCCCACTAAGCTGTATAGCGCTTTTTCAGAAGCGGCCTGGCCACAAATGATAGCTCAACGAAGTGGCTTGTCATATGGAAATGTATAGCAGCCAAATACTCTGAGCACATATTTGTAAATGTGGAGCACCCGGAGAAAAATCCAGGAGACCAAATGGAGAACATGCAAACTCCAAATATACAGCAGGCGTCGGGGTCAGGATCGAACAGACGACCTCCTGCATACCAGGCGAGGTAGTTAACATCTCGCCACCGTGGCGATATGCTCGGGTGTGAATGTCGCCGATCTTCCCTCCCGAGCAGATAGAACGAGGGAGTGCCACTTCGTGTGAGCGGTGTTTCCCAAAGGGAGAGGCTGGCGTTCGCCACAGGGGTGTGGCATTTCCACCACTGCCTCAGGGGGCTTAAATTGGGATGATTAACGGCACCGCCCCGGTGCTCGTTCGAGCAGAAAGACTTGACGTTTACTCGCTCTCTAGAATAATTCATGTTCTGATCCAAATTTGGCTTTGTTCATTTAATTAATGCTTTGTTGAATTTCATCTAAAAAATATGAATATCAGTTTGCAACAGACATTATTCTGTAGTGGGGTTGGAGGATATAAGCTTCCCACCCAGCGTGAAGTCGATGGAAGAGATCTCAGAAGCAGTTCTATGGCGTCTACTTCCACGGACCGTTCGGTAACACAGGGCGCTTACACTGCTGTGCGAGGGTTCCGAATGGATTCCTCGTCTAATGACGCGACCAATCAGCCACCCAGCCAACCACCCAGCCAATCACCCACCCGCACACAAAACCACCCATCCACCCACCCAGCCACCCAACCAATCACCCACCCACACACAAAACCACTCATCCACCCACCCAACCACCCATCCAAGCACCCAACCACCCACACACAAAACCACCCATCCACCCAGCCAACCACCCAGCTAAGCACCCACCCACACACCAAACTACCCATCCATCCACCCACCCAGCCAAGCACCCAACCACCCACACACAAAACCACCCATCCACCCACCCAACCAGCCCACGCTCTCTATCCCCAGTGGTTTGGATCCGACTAATTTTCTAAATGTGTACGAGCCAATAAACAAATGACAACTCTTGCATCGAGAAGTAATTATATCTCATGTGACAGAGGTTTTTTTTTTTACACTGCACAGGTTTTGTTGCGGTAATGCGCCTTGCAAACTTTACATTTCCGAACAAAGCCCATTCCAGATAGATTTTTGCTCTCTGAATTATTTATAAGAACATTATTATATCATCTATGTATGAGTGGTGTATGTATATAGCCATGTATTATGCATGCTGGATCGCATAACGCAGGTATGTTGTGGGCACATACATAATGTTTATAGACATAACTCAGTATTGCAATCCATCACTCGAGATGTTGGGTTAGTGGATCACACACAGATGGAGCCACGATGTCATCTTGCAGTCGGCAAGTAGGGTTGCAAGTATGAGTTTGCAACGAACTAGCAGTGTATGCGTACCCTTCCTGCCAGTGTCTCCAGCTCCCCTCCCACGCGTACAAATAGCGCAATCAAGATTCGAAATGGCCAAGCATCCCAGGCAGGGAACTCTTTGAGAAAAGCGTTTTGAGGCTCTCAGCGAGGCCTTGCTGATTAAGCCAGAAAACGATTGTTCTCTCAGGCCCAGACGGCGCTGCGGCTACGCAGTGCTAAACTCGTCGTTAGAAATGGATGAGTTCAAATTCTGGTCCGTTGTTGACTCGGCGCATCACCATCATCATCATTCCTCCAGGGTAGACAAACTTCCTAGCGGTTTAGTCAACAGCAGTGGTTTACCCAGTTGAATTCCCATCAATGGACCGGCTACACTGGTGGTGATGAGCACTACCCAATTCCCATTGGAGATCCAGGACACATCTTTAGATCGAACCGGTAACACAGGATCTGACCACCACCCAATTCCCATTGGAGTTCCAAGACACATCTTTAGATCGAACCGGTAACACAGGATATGACCACCACCCAATTCCCATTGGAGTTCCAAGACACATCTTTAGATCGAACCGGTAACACAGAATATGACCACCACCCAATTCCCATTGGAGATCCAGGACACATCTTTAGATCGAACCGGTAACACATGATATGACCACCACTCAATTCCCATTGGAGTTCCAGGACATGTCTTCACGTTGCACCGGTAACACAGGAGGCCTCCTCCTACTGCACCAACCTGCACTGTGAACCAGCGTGGTCAGGGTACGGCCAAACAACCCCCAACACCCACAACGGCTGTTGCATGAACCATACGCGCCGCGCGTGCAGGCACGACGCGGGGGCCTCCATCCAGCAGTGTATTGGTAAAGGGCTACGAATTGGCTGCCATGGTGGCCAGATGTTAACTACCATGCCTGGTATGCAGGAGATCGTGGGTTCGATCCCGACTGTGATGCCTGTATATTTGGAGTTTGCGTGTCTCTCTCTCTACTCCCCGTGGTCGTGTGACATTTTCTCTGGTCTTCCGGTTTTTCCCTCCACGTTAAGAAACATGCGTTTAGAGCATTTGGCTGCCATACATTCACACGTGATAAGCCACTTCGTTGAGCTGTCACTTGTGATAGCCAGGTCGCTTCTGAAAAAAAACATATCTATAGAGCTCAGTGGGCCTTACCTGGTGAAATAAAAATAATTGCTTCAATTAATTGGTGTTATAATTCACAATTTGATCACGTTCATCATCACCGTGGCCTGCGCGGTGGATGATGCCACATCTTCATCTGCCCGAGTCCTGTTTCTGTTTCGCTTTGTTGACCTTTGCAAGTAGCATACATTACGTAGCACCTTGTTTGTGTCACTCGTGTTAAATTCATGCGTACGCGGGAGGCACCCGACATCACCCTCGCAGCAGCAGCAGCGGCTTCTGACGAACCGTCGGAAGAAGTAGTTGGTCACTGCATCGCGGGCCTTCAGATGTGCGTCTGCGGCCGTCTGGAACGCTCTTCCTTCCGATATTAGGAAGACACTGGAGCTGTGCGCTTTGAAATCATCATAATATAGATTGACGAACTCGTTTCTTTAGAACTGCTTTTTGTGTTTCGTTTGTTGTTCTTCCACCGCACCTCCGATTAGCACGGTTGGCCATGTATGGTGTGAAAGAAGTTCAAATACAAAGACAAACATCTCTAGACGCCTTAATTGTGAATACAATGTAAAGTTAATTTATTTTATTCATCGATCGATCTGTGCCAGTGACTACCATGCCAATGATAAAGGGCATAGTTTTCAAATTCACAGATAAATATTAACATTGAAATACACTGTGTGTATTCTGTGCACAAAGACAACGACCCCCCGTATAGCCTTTACCAGACGGTCAAGGCGAGTGCTGTTAGCAAGCACTTATGAACGCCTGCACGGCACGCAAGGTAGGAGGGTGGCCAAGACAACACCCGGCTGCCTTTGTCTCCCCCGTGCTGATGTTCACACACCGCAGCAGGTACTCATTTCAGGGAGGCCCAGGACCAGTTCGAATATTATCGCCACTACTATTATTGCCCGCGAGCTGGAATCCGAACTTGGGTCGCCGGCGATGAATCACAGCGCACCAACCGCTACACTCCAGCTCTGCCCAATGCTGTGTGTATGTATGTTCGCACACGATCACACACGTATGCGCGTATATATATGCACAATAGCTCACTCTCAATCCTGTTAAACAGCTGACGCAGACGTGGGGGGCGTAGGGGGGGGGCTGGGAAAATGTTCTCGTAGCAGCATTATCTTGAATTACTGCAGAGCATGACACTCACGCATTAAATTATTTATTTACACTCTCGTTCTCTGCCCTTGTTTGTTTGTTGTTGCTGCTGCGTCTGATGTGAGCGGTGACTGAGAGCTTATCAGTCAGCGGGGCACAGAAAGCCAGAGACGGAGAGACGACGCCAGCGCGTGAACTCTGTGCGTTCCTGTGGGGGCCGACTGCCGCCCCACCGCCCTCGCCGGGCAGGTGGGGCGCACCGTCCACCCCTTCCGCTCCCTGCTCCACCGCGTCCGTCGGCTCCCGTCGGGTCCTCGCCGACCACGTGATGGGGCCCCCCGCGCTAGCGCCCTCTCCGAGGGACATCCCTGCTGGCTCACTGCCGCACGGAGTTAACCCGCACACGCGCGCTTACACAGCAGCTAATGCGGCGGCGCAAACGCGCTCGCGCCTGCGGGCGGTTATGTCCTAACGCGCACGCACACACCGCGGCTAACGCCAACGCAGTCCGCCGCGGCACGCTAGCGGCCACACCTGCGAGCGGTTACCTCGACGCGCGCTCGTGCTGCTGCTGGGCCCTCGCTGTTGCCGCGCGTCCGCCCACGCAGCGGCTCCACACGTAAATCACAGACACCACACCGAGGCTCTGTGCTAACTTTTATTCACGGCGCAAACCCCGCACTGCCTGGAAGGAATATTCTGCGAGCAGAGTCCAAGTCCCCAAATACTCACACGCCCTAATACGTACCTCGCGGTTGTACCCACGGCGTCGCGCGGACGCTGTGAGTGTCGGAACGACGAAGACGAAAGAGAACTTTACCTATCGCTGCCTCGTAGCGGCACTCGCTGGCGTCGCACGGAGGCTGCGAGCGGCTCGAGAAGGCAGGACGGCAGGGAGTCCGTCTTGGCGGCCAAGAAGTTGAAGACGAGATGTCAACTGAATGGTTTCAGGCTCCCCTCTTTATGCCCCCTGACTTAAGAAATCCAGGGTTACGTTGTCCCGCGTGGCCAATCGTGCACCTACCTGTGATACTCGCAAGTTTCCCTCCCCTTACACGGAGCTTTGCGACGGTTACTTCGGCGGCCTATTGTCTAACCACACGTACTCATTAATGTCAGACTCATCCCGTTTAATCTGGAAAGACGTCCGGCTGGCGAATACGCGCCCTGCTAGTGTGTACTCGGTCTGGGGCCAGGGGAGGTCGTAGCGCTGCGGTCCCCTGACCTCATAGTCTGCTCTGCTCACTTAATATTTCACCCCAGACCCCCTCCCCGATGTCGTGCGTGACTCATTGGGGCTGGCCCGGTGAACCTTTGTGCGCCCAGACAATTCTAAGCCAATTTTAGGGGCACCGCAATGTGACCTGTCCTGCGAGGGTCGGCCAATCTCCTGGCACCGGGAAACCGCGGGACTTTCCTCCTAGGGACCCTTTGGATGAAAACCCGTTGTGCCAGGCGATCCCCCGCCAGGACACTACGTGTATGCGCTGCGTGTGTGTGCGCTGCGTGTGTGTGCGTTGCGTGTGTGTGCGCTGCTGCGTGTGTGTGCGCTGTGTGTGTGTGCGCTCCGTGTGTGTGCGCTGCGTGTGTGTATGCTGCGTGTGTGTGCGCTGCGTGTGTGTGCGCTGCGTGTGTGTGCGCTGCGTGTGTGTGCACTGCGTGTGTGTGCACTGTGTGTGTCCGCTGCTGCGTGTGCGCTGCGTGTGTGTGCGCTGTGTGTGTGCGCTGCGTGTGTGTGCGCTGCGTGTGTGTGTGCTGCGTGTGTGTGCACTGTGTGTGTGTGCGCTGCGTGTGTGTGCACTGTGTGTGTGTGCGCTGCGTGTGTGTGCGCTGCGTGTGTGTGCGCTGCGTGTGTGTGTGCTGCGTGTGTGTCCGCTGCGCGTGTGCGCTGCGTGTGTGTGCGCTGTGTGTGTGCGCTGCGTTTGTGTGTGCTTCGTGTGTGTGTGCTGCGTGCGTGTGCGCTGCGTTTGTGTGTGCTTCGTGTGTGTGTGTGTGCTGCGTGCGTGTGCGCTGCGTGCGTGTGCGCTGTGTGTGTGCGCTGCGTGTGTGTGCGCTGCGTGTGTGTGCGCTGCGTTTGTGTGTGCTTAGTGTGTGTGTGTGCTGCGTGCGTGTGCGCTGCTGCGTGTGCGGGAGACTGGCTGCCGCATCATCCACATGGGGTGTATAAAGTAGGTACTATTTTGCGAGAGGTGAGCAGTTTGGCTCGCGCGGTGACTGGGCCCCACGTTCTGAATATCATCCATCCATCACGAGCTCAGGGCAACAGTTTCTGTCCTGTGCTCGGGGCGGGGGGGGGGGGGTCCCAGTGGTGGCTTCTCTAGGATACACTGTCTCGCCACAGGAATGTGGAGTTTCCATCTCAGCAGGTACGAACCGACGCGTGTTTCGCGACCGTCCCGCTCTCGGCAGTAAATAAAACGCAGCCGTGCGCGGGACCTTTCAAGATTGTCTCTTTCGTTTTTTATATTTTCTCTCTTGTCTCTCTCTTCCTGTGCCATCGTAGGAACATGAAGCTCACTGCTCAGTCTGAACCACGAGGGGGGGGGGTGTATGGCGGGGTGGTGGGGGGTAGTGGTGGTGGGTGGTGGTGGTGGGGTGGTGGTGGGGGGTAGTGGTGGTGGGTCGTGGTGGTGAGGTAGTGGTGGTGGGTGGTGGAGGGTAGTGGTGGTTAGTGGTCGTGGGGGGTAGTGGTGGTGGGTGGTCGTGGGGGGGTAGTGGTGGTGGGTGGTGGGGGGTAGTGGTGGTGGGTCGTGGTGGTGAGGTAGTGGTGGTGGGTGGTGGGGGGTAGTGGTGGTTAGTGGTCGTGGGGGGGTAGTGGTGGTGGGTGGTGGTGGGGGGGGGTAGTGGTGGTGGGTGATGGTGGGGTAGTGGTGGGTGGGGATGGGGTAGTAGTGGTGGGTGGTGGGGGGGTAGTGGTGGTGGGTGGTGGTGTGAGGGTAGTAGTGGTGGGTGGTGGTGGGGGGGTAGTGGTGGTGGGTGGTGGTGGTGGGGTAGTGGTGGTGGGTGGTGGTGGGGGGGTCGTAGAGGTGGGTGGTGGTGGGGGGTAGTGGTGGTGGGTGGTGGTGGGGGGGGTAGTGGTGGTGGGTGGTGGTGGTGGGGTAGTGGTGGTGGGTGGTGGTGGGGGGTCGTGGTGGTAGGTGGTGGTGGGGGGTAGTGGTGGGTAGTGGTGGGGGGGTAGTGTTGGTGGGTGGTGGTGGGGGGGTAGTTTTGATGGGTGGTGGTGGGTAGTGGTGGGTGGTGGTGGTAGGGGGTGGTGGGTGGTGGTGGGGGGGTAGTGGTGGTGGGTGGTGGTGGTGGGCGGTGGTGGTAGTGGTGGGGGGGTAGTGGTGGTGGGTGGTGGTGGTAGTGGTGGGGGGGGTAGTGGTGGTGGGTGGTGGTGGTGGGCGGTGGTGGTAGTGGTGGGGGTAGTGGTGGTGGGCGGTGGTGGTAGTGGTGGTGGGTGGTGGTGGGTGGTGGTGGTGGACGGTGGTGGTAGTGGTGGGGGGTAGTGGTGGTGGTGGGTGGTGGGAGGCAGGAACCTGGCTCCGCTCGCTGCTGCCAATTCCGGTTTCGCCCCGCCAGCTCTGCCTAATGAAACGTCAGCCGGTAATGGTAGGAGCGAGAGTATGTCCGCGACTTCTCTCCCCTCGTTTTATTCCGAGGCCTCCCCCGTCTCCGCCGGCACGAGGCTCGCGACTCTTCACAGCCCCTGCCACTCCCAAACCACTCACCCCAGCACCCCCCCACCCCGCTCTCCTCTCCTCCACTCTCACCCCCCCACCCCCCCACGAGCCACATCCCAAATGCTGCCGCACGCTCGCGCAGCCTCCGTGAAGCATCGAGAGTCCGTTCATCTCCCCTCCCCACCCGCACCGCCCACCAGCCCTGCGGATCACGCACTCTGGGCCATGCACGCGACTCTGGCTTTGGGCGCGTCGCGTGTGTTGGGGGCAGCGGGGTTGGGAGTCGTGGGTTAGCGCGCCACGCATGTGAAGCTGCCTGAGCCGAGTTCGATTGCCTCAAATGAGTAACCTGTTGCGGTGTGTAAACATCGCCACCGGGGGAGACAAAGGCGGACGGGCGTGGTGCTGATCACCCGAGCCCTTCCTGTGTCGTGCCGGCCTTCATAGGTGCTCGCTAAACGCACTTGCCCCTACAGTCTGTTAAGGCTAAACGGGGGATCTTGTCTTATCTTGTACAGGGATGTGGCCTTCATAGATTCTCAGTTGCAGCGCTTAACTCTCCACCACCCGACAGAGCCGATGGGAATCGGTCTGTCACGTCATGGCCAAATATGCCAATGGATTTGGTGTATCGGTAAAATCGGATCAGGGAGGAGGTACAATGTTGAAGAGCGAGCATCTCCGAAAATGATTAGCACGGCTGGCTACGAACGGTTGCTAAAGAAGTTCAACACACGTACGTATCGCTGGAGATTACAACCACCACCATCACAATCATCATCATCCAGTGTGAAGAGAAGCTCTGGGCTCACGACAGCAGGGCTCTGGAACGTCCAACATGGGTGACATCCCGGTCGCTTTAAAACGTTCCGGTTTTGGCTGAAGAAGAGGAAAACGAGCACACAAATCAATTGTCGAATTTTCCTCAACGATTGTGACAACTTAATTCGATCGGCTCGGTCAGGTGGTTGTGAAGGGTGACAGCGAAGAATAAAATACAAGAATAAATAATCCACGTTGCGCCCGTGCGATCTAACCCAACACACACACACAAAAACCCAAACGAATTGTGAGTCGCATTAATGGCCCTGAAAGCCTTCGTTATACAATTAAGTCTGGGAGAGGCCGCGCGGGGGGGGGGGGGGGAAGGGGGTTTCGGGTTTGTTTTTTGAGTGAGAGAAGCTGCCGCAGAGCAGCGGTTTGCGCACTGCGCTACAACCCTGCCCATCTGGGGTCCCCAACCCGTGCCTACTACAAAGACAAAAATCCCCCGTATAGCCTTCAACAGACTGCTGGGGCAAGTGCTGTTAAGCAGCACCCATGAAGGCGGCACGCCAACGCGAGGGGGTGGGTGGCCAGCCTACCACGCCCGGCCGCCTTTGTCTCCCGAGTGACGATGTTTACTACGCATCGCACCAGGTACTCAATTGAGGCTGAGTCGACCTAGGGGAGGCCGACGACCAGTTCAGATAATCGTCACTGGTGTTGGTGGCCGTGAGCGGGAATCGAACTCGGGTCGCTGGGTTCGTAGCGCAGTGCGCTAACCGTTGCACTACCGCTCCCCACTCTGTGCCTACGACGCACATGGGACCACCCCCAGAATATATCCTGCAGCCTCTTGCGAGTTAATCTTTACTTTATCGACCCCCGCGGACAGATGGCGATTGTGATGGCAGTGATGATTACGCTTCTGCTGATGGTGCTGGTGCTACTGCTGATGATGATGCTGATGATGATAACGTTGCTGCTGCTGCTGCTGACCCCCCATATGGGATCGCTGACCCACCCACACTGGAGACATCTGTGAAAAAAAAGAGCTTCATAGCTCATCGGATTCCTCATCCTGTTGTCTAAGTAAAGACTGTGCTTCTGATCATTACAATGGGCTGGATTAAGCCAACCCCTTTAGCCGGGTGTTGAACTCGTATCCTCAACCCTACGGTGCCCTCCAGACAGAAGTAGATCCCAGCTGTATATTGATAAATGCAAACTCCCCCCGTCCCCCCACCCGGAGACACCCCTCCCCCCCACCCCCCCCCCCCCCCCAGCAAAAACAAATCTGTCTCTCGTGAACCCATTAGGCGTGGGTGGGTGTTGCGAGCCAGCGGTGGAGCGGGGAGTCAGCTTGGCCGAGCGCTGATCTGTGCCCAGAATCACGACCCTGCCACACAAAGCCTTTGTCCAACGAGATCAATCGGAGATCGTTTCTGGTGCTGATCTTTCCTGAGACGCTGGGAAAAAGCTTATTGATTTTGGCGTGCCGTGATGGATATCCCACACGCTGCCCACTCTGTAGGTCTTTGCGAAACACAACACCAGGGATTATGAGAAAAATATGATCTCTGCCGAATTCGCCCACCCCCCCCACCACCATCACCACCATCTCTCTCTCTCATCGCATCGCTCCCGGGTTCGCTGAGGACACGCTGCACGCAGGCCCACGCTAGGGAGTGAGGACTCGCCGTTTGGAAACAATTAAACATTTATCACGCTCGCTTACAGCCGTGCCCACTCGCTTGTCTCTCTTATCTCTCTCCCTCCGGCCCTCTCCCTCCTCCTCCTCCACCACCACCTAACGCCACCGTCACTGCCCGTCTACGCCAACCGCCCATCAGCACCGCCGTTGCGCCGCCCTTCCGGCTGCTGCATGGAATAAATCATCTGCCCCGCAGGCCCCCCCCCCCCCCACCACCACCACCTCGTTCTGTAGAGGGGATGGAGAGAAGGAAAGAGCGTGGGATGATCGCTGTTGTGGTGCGTGCGGTGGTGCTGGCCATTGGCCATTCGGGCCCGCAGCAAAATAAATGTGGGCCCCAACTCCACCACATTCCCCACACCCCCCTCCCACACTCCCCTCCCCCCATGAGAGATATAGAACGGATATATATTTTTTGCGAGATGAGAGAAGCAAAACAGACGGGACGGAGCGTGTGGTGAAATTAACTTGCGGAGATGGAGTTGCATGAGAGATGAGGGACCGCCGGACAAGCTCGAAATTAAGTCACACTTGTTAATTGTCGTTTTATGTTGACGAGGGGTTTCGTGTTCGATCTCTTTGGCTCACCAACAATGTGGTGTTGTTGTTGTTCAGAACCCCCCCCCCCATCCCCCACCTTGAGCTGCTGAGTTTGCTTATGGCGAGTACGACCCCCTGGATGGGTGTGCTGAGGGGCATCCGTGACGGTCGTGTGGGACAACAGCGGGCTGGCACCCCTGTGAGTCTGGGTTCAGCCCCGGCGGTTTCAGCTGCCAGCTTCTCAAGAGTTGACGGGGGGGGGGGGGGTCTCAGGCCACCCAGTCAGAGATAATAATTTAATAATAAAACTACGTGCAATGGATTGTATTATTTAAACTCAATGTTGCCTAGCACCACTCTCAGAGCTAGGCTGTACACGTCTATGTTGCATCGTGGACACGCGAAGGACTGCCAATGCTGGCGGAGGGGGTTTCACTCGAGAGCTCTTTCGCAGTGTCCAGATATCTTGCCTTGCAAGCTCACTGTGGCGAACCCGTCTACACCACTGGGTGGACACAGGCGTGAGGGGAGCGGGGGGAGCCGGGGGTGTTGAACAAACTTGACCCATTGTTCCACTGCCGTGCCGGGAGATCAAACCGGTGACCTCCGCAATCAGTGTTTGTGCTGGAGTTATCCGACGAGCTATGAAGCGCTTTGTTCACAGACGTCGCATGTCCTGACCGCTGCGCCCCGTCTACTGAGCGGTGTTGAGTAACAAAGGTGGCCAACCAAAGTGATTTTAAAAGTCGCTCTGTGCTCCGCAGAGCCCATTTACAAGAATGAACACCTCCGCTGGCAAGTAGCGGCAGCCTGTATTTCAATACGGACAGCTGCCCATGATTAAAATAGGCTTCCTAAGTGCGCCAAGTTGATGGACTCGGCCCGGTCACCGAATTGTCTGCACTAAAAACCCATTAGAGTGTATTACGCTTCGTCTTTGCACGCAAACGTGGCTCGTTCCATTTTCAAGAACTCCATTTCCCGCTGATTGATATGACATTTCTCACGGGGCACCAAGGCGCTTCTTCAGCACTGAAGCTAAGACCCGAGGCCCCTCTGTCGGTCACCTGCAGGACTAAGGCCTCCCCACGCCGTGTGTCGGTTGCAAGGGGGTTGTTTGACCATACTTCACCGCGCTGGTCAGTGCGGGCCGGCGAAAGCGGTCGAGTACAGCGACCGGTTCGGATGTCACCCTCCAATGTGATGCCAGCCGTGGCCAGGGGTCGAACTCGGGTGGCTAGGTTCGCAGCGCCGCTTGCGAACTGTTTCCACTAATTAAGTAAGCGCACGGTCCAGTACACGTACAGGGCACGGTGCACGTACAGCGCTTCCTTTCTAGATCCACTGCTGGATGAGAGCCTCTGTTGTAGGCGATGCGGGTTTGTGAAGACGGGGGGGGGGGGGGACATAGACGAGCGAGCACAGTGCAGTACAACAACAGATGTTGTTGCACTCTCCTGCATGCCCGCCACATAGTCCCAGTGACAGCCACCTGTGATAACGTGTGTGCGTGGACGATGGTAATATCCAGGCTCAGCACTCGCTTGGCTTTCGAGGCCCGGTGAGATTTGGGCACGTTCTGTGCGTGTGTGGATTCTGTGGCGGGCAATGGACGCCGCATTTCACCTTGAGTGTCCGTGCGGTGTTAACGATCGCTGTGCCTGCCTACGCTGTTAATCACGGCGTTACTATCGAGGACGGACCTCGGCTCTTAGATGGGGGTGAACTTTACACGGGCGTCAATTTTATACGCGAGTGAATTTTACACTGGAGTAAGTTTTACAATGCAGTGAATTTTACACTGGAGTGAATTTTACGCTGGAGTGAATTTTATACTGGAGTGATTTTTACAATGCAGTGAATTTTACACTGGAGTGAATTTTACACTGGAGTGAGTTTTACAATGCAGTGAATTTTACACTTCATGTGAGTTTTACAATGCAGTGAATTTTACGCTGAAGTGAATTTTATACTGGAGTGATTTTTACAATGCAGTGAATTTTACACTGGAGTTAATTTTACACTTCATGTGAGTTTTACAATGCAGTGAATTTTACACTTCATGTGAGTTTTACAATGCCGTGAATTTTACACTGGAGTGAATTTTACGCTGGAGTGAATTTTATACTGGAGTGATTTTTACAATGCAGTGAATTTTACACTGGAGTGAATTTTACGCTGGAGTGAATTTTATACTGGAGTGATTTTTACAATGCAGTGAATTTTACACTGGAGTGAATTTTACACTGGAGTGAGTTTTACAATGCAGTGAATTTTACACTTCATGTGAGTTTTACAATGCAGTGAATTTTACGCTGGAGTGAATTTTATACTGGAGTGATTTTTACAATGCAGTGAATTTTACACTGGAGTGAATTTTAGACTGGAGTGAGTTTTACAATGCAGTGAATTTTACACTGGAGTTAATTTTACACTTCATGTGAGTTTTACAATGCAGTGAATTTTACACTTCATGTGAGTTTTACAATGCAGTGAATTTTACACTGGAGCGGATTTCGCACGCGAGT